>NC_047134.1:4346913-4449290 GCF_009829125.3 Periophthalmus magnuspinnatus | reverse complement strand
CCTTCTATGCTGATGGGGTTCTGCTGTGTCCAGATCTCCAGCCCCACGAGGACAACCCGAACGTTCAGCTGAATGTAAATCTGCAGAGAGGAGGAGGAAACGTTCGGACAGGGTCTTGCTCAAGGGCAGGATTTGAACCCCAGACATTACTCACGCTGTCGATGAGGTTGGCCAAGTGCACCATCTCCTCCCGCACGGCCGTGTCATTCTGCCGCATGAAATTAAACTGAAAATAAAACAGAAACAAGAGACTTTGCAGCTGATGTCTTACAACATTCCATATCTGATTTTCGTGTTTTACCAATTCTGACTTGGTTTGGTGGATAGAGCGTGTGCTAAATATTTATCATAGTTTGTGGGGAAAATTTGAGAAGAAAAGTACAAAAATACAGGAAGTAGCAGGAAAAACTATAGAAAGAAATTTGACTATTTTTTGGCAAATTATTAACAGTCTATATTGTTTATGTGATCAGGAAAGTAATTTTTATTCATTTTAATAAGAATAACGGGAGGGTTTGAATAGGGCCCGGAAGAGAACACTAGATTACTCGAACGTGCTTGGACATCTAAAACCTCTTCAGACATGTTTTTGACGAGGGAACGTTATAACATGAGAGAAAGCTAAAAAAAAATGTGCATAATGGCACCTCTTTAAAGGTCCTATATTAAACAATATGGACTTTTGTGAACGTTAAGTCATGTTATAATTAGGCATGGGACGGTATTGAAATTCAATGCGACGATTATCATGGCCAAAAGTATTGTGATTAATGATTATATCACGTAATTAATAAAGTTGTTGATAGTTTAAAATGTTATGGATATGAATAAGTATAATTTTAGTCTTATGAATAAGTTTGATTTTAAAAGAACTGTTATAGTATTGTACTTAGTTATCTGTGAAAACAACTACGCGCTAGCGGAGAATATTCTGGATGAGCAGGGCCGTCAACTGAAATTTGGTGGACATGGGCAAAGACAAATTAATGTATTAGAGAGGGGCCCCACACATTGATGATGATGTAATGATTGTATAAAATGCCCATGAACAATTATTGTTGACCCTTTTCATCACAATAAACAATATTATGGTAAATGGTCACATTTTTCTATAGCGCTTTTCCACCAAGGAACCACTCACACATTCACACACACATTCATACACCAGTGTACACAGACACTGAGGGCGAGGTGGGTTAAGTGTCTTGCCCAAAGACACATTCATCTGTGTGAGCTAGAATCGCACCACCAACCTGTGGATCAGTGGATCTGACCGCTCAACCAATGATGTTTTATGTCGAGAGCGGGATTTAAACCCTCAACCTTCGGATCAGTGCACAAACACTCTACCAACTGAGCTACTGTCACCCCTTATTATTGTTTATTGTCCCATCCTGAGTTATGTAATGAAACTAAAAACACTGATTCGATGCTTCCCTGATATTAAAGAGTAAATGTGAGAGTCGTTTCTGACCCGCTCATTGTCCACCACCAGGAGAAGCTCCACATAGTGAGTCTGGTGCAGCACCGCCCTCTTCCTCTGAAACAAAACACCACACAGGGTTAAAGCTGCACTGCAGAACTTTACTGGTAGAGCATCAGTCACCTGCTCGTCTCCGTGGAGATGTTACTGCTTTGCCTGGAGTGTTCCACAGTATGGCATTAAACTTGTCAATGTCCATGGAGATAAGCATGTGACGCCACCAGGGTAAGTTACAGGTCAGATCTGTGGAGAGGCGAGCCGAATACCAGTAAGAGAGTATGGTTTTCAAGGTATTTTTGAAGAATAAAAATAAAATAGTTTAATGCCAAACTGTGGGACATTCCATTATATTGAAGTTGAGAGCCGTTTTTAGTCATGATTAAATGGATTTAGTACTCCTGGTTTAGTCCCTGGTTTAGTCCTGGCTTCGTCCTGGTTTAGTCCCTGGTTTAGTCCCTGGTTTAGTCCCTGGTTTAGTCCCTGGTTTAGTCCCTGGTTTAGTCCCTGGTTTAGTCCCTGGTTTAGTCCCTGGTTTAGTCCCTGGTTTAGTCCCTGGTTCAGTCCCTGGTTCAGTCCCTGGTTCAGTCCCTGGTTCAGTCCCAGTTTAGTCCTGACCCTGGTGTGTGGTCTGTGGGGGATCTCCTCTGGACCAGACTGAGCATGCTCTGTGGCGTTCCCGTGGTCGTCATGGTGAGCAGTGCCACATCCACTCGGCTGTGATGTCACATCCTGTAGGCGGTACACCAGGTGCTGCCCCGAGTCCTGGTCCTGATGTGAGTCTTGGTTTAAGGGTTCGATCCCAAAACTGTCATGGGTCAAATGGAGCACTCCTCTGCACAGGAGGTCAGACAGTTACAATGGCATTTCAGGTTTATGTTTTAAAATCAGGAGGCCACATTTTAAACCCGTCCTATTGTGCTTAGGTCTCTATAGTTCTAATCTCTGACACTCGTGGATCATTACGTTATAATTTACAAAATTTAAATAACATTATTCATCTAAAACGTCTTAATAAAAGAAACAAGTCAGAAAACTATAGTGCTCAATGGGAGCTGGTGTCGCCGCATGCTGTTGGTGCCCCCTATGGATAGTTGCACATCAAACTAGCAAGCAGCACATTTTTGTTCATTTGTACCAAAATGACTATGCAATGATTAAGAAAATAAAACTGGAGAAGAAAGTGCATATGTCATAGTGAGCAGGTGATGGGTAACTCAAAATTGTATTCAAGAAAGACTTAAGTGGTGGCCAGAGAAATTACTCAGGTAAAACTAAAAGATATGTGAGCAAACTACAGCTCAAGTAAGTACACAGAATAAGAACCCATGGACACACAGGGAGGGTATCTGACACACAGGGAGGGCATCCGACACACAGGGAGGGTATCTGACACATAGGGAGGGCATCTGACCCACAGGGAGGGCAACTGACATTGTTTTGGTTCATACCTGAGTCCGTTGCAGACACTCAGAGCCACAGACGAGTCCTCCATCCCCTCCACCTCTCCGCTGTAATGACAGTGGTCCTGTACAAACACACAAACACTTTCAAAATAATACACACACGCTTGAACAGAAATGATTACAGTACACTTTATTAAATTAAACCAGATCCATATAGTTTAAAGAAAGCTTCAGACAGAGCAGTGCCTCCAGTTAGCTTCACTTATTTAATGCTTTAATACATTATAATGTTGTTACTTCCTCAAACACACCTTGAGTTGTGGTTTTGTGTCATTCTTACATGTCTGAATAACACTTTATTATTAGTCTGTCTATGCCTCCAAAGCTCAAAATGCTCTGTTCCACCTCTGTTCCACCTTTTGAAAATCACAAACGACCTCCTCCTCTCTGCTGACTCTGGTTCACTCTCCATCCTCCTCCTGCTAGATCTCAGTGCAGCATTTGACACCATTTCACACTCCATCCTCCTTGACAGACTTTCCTCCATTGGTGTCTCTGGTACTCCCCTCTCCTGGTTCCACTCCTACCTCTCAGATCGCTCTCAGTTTATTCAGCTCAAGTCATTCACCTCACACCCCTTCCCTGTCACATCAGGTGTTCCTCAGGGTTCTGTCCTCGATCCTCTGCTCTTTCTAATCTATCTTCTCCCCCTTGGTTCCATCTTTAGAAAACACCACATTCACTTTCACTGTTACGCGGATGACACCCAGCTCTACATTTCCAGTAAACCCAACTCTACACTTCCACCCTCTTCCCTGACAGACTGCCTCACAGAAATACAAACCTGGTTCACCTCAAACTTCCTCAAACTTAACGGCAATAAAACAGAACTCTTACTTGTCGGCACCAAATCCACCCTTAGCAAAATAAATCCTTTTTCCATATCTATTGATGGCTCCTCTATCTCCCCCTCCCCTCAGGTAAAGAGTCTGGGTGTCATCCTCGACAGCACACTTTCCTTCACCTCCCATATCAACAACATCACCCGGTCCGCCTATTTCCACATCAGAAACATCCACCGCCTCCGTCCCTCACTCACCCCACACACCACCGCCATCCTCATCCATAGCCTGGTCACTTCTCGTATTGATTATTGCAATTCTCTTTTGTTCGGACTCCCACAGAAATCACTCCATAAACTCCAACTGGTCCAAAACTCAGCTGCCCGCATTATCACACACACACCCTCCCATCACCACATCACACCTGTCCTGCAACAGCTCCACTGGCTCCCCATCACGCACCGCATACACTACAAAAATCATACTCCTCACATACAAAGCTCTCCACAACCTGGCCCCTCCATACCTGTCTGACCTCATTCACATCTCCACACCCGCCCGCTCCCTCCGCTCCTCCTCTTCCCTGCACCTCACTGTCCCTCCTGCCCGTCTTGTCACTATGGGGAGCAGAGCCTTCAGCTGCTCTGCTCCCCAGCTCTGGAACTCCCTCCCTCACGACCTCCGCAACACACACTCACTCCCACACTTCAAATCTAAACTCAAAACTTATCCGTTTAGAAAGGCCTTCTCATCCTGACCACTCTGACCATAACTGCTCTGTCTTTTAATCTATATTTGTTTATAAATGTATTTTTAATCATTTTACATTGTTCTATTTGTATTGTGTATGTGTGTATATGTGTACGGCGACCTTGAGAGCCTTGAAAGGCGCCTAACAAATAAAATGTATTATTATTATTATTATTAAGTGGTAGTTTTCAAGTTAACAGCTCCTTTTACATTGAGTTCAGTAGATTAATAATTCCAAGGCTGAAATGATGTAAATGATTCTAGTGAAGGTGTGTGGAGTTTAAAAACACAGTGGAGCACTTCCTGTTTCACCACATGACATCACAAGGTGGAACTCTGGAATAAATATGCAGTGTTTGTGTGTTAAATATGTGTGAATGAAACAAAACACAACTCCAGGTCTGTTTGTGATGAGGAAACAACATTAGAACACAGATAAGAGAAAACAATCACATGAGCCCTTTAAAATGTTATTAAATTGTTCACTATTTCCATTTATCCAATTTCAGATCCTGTTTTGTGGGGGAGAAATTTGTGAAAAGTTAGTTAATTTGTGTCTGTTAAGTAACCACAAAATAAAAAGCTTGTGGTGTAACTGTTGAAACTCCTGACTAAACACATGGCCCTGACTCATCACCATCAGAAACACAGGAAACAGGAGGTCAGAGGTCAAAGAACAGGAAGTACCAGTGCACTCCCATCATGCATCAGTCACAAGAGAATTCAAACATTAAATCCACTTTTTTTCCCCTGATAATTTTCATCAGTGACAAGCTCCATTCTCCCACTGTATTTATCCAACCACACCACAGCATCTGGGAGGGCATCTGATACACCACAGCATCTGGGAGGGCATCTGACACACCACAACATCTGCCCCCATCTCAGTCTAACACTGCAGAAATACAGGAGGATGGAAGGGCATCTGACATACCTGCACAGGGGGGGTGGAGCTGAGCAGGGAGCCGTCATCTCTGTAGGTGAAAACAGTGAAGTCTGGAGGCAGCAATATCCTGGAACACATGTTTTATTTTTATTTAATATAATTTCTACAGATAATTTTAAAAGAATTTAGGGACACGTTCAAGCCATGGTATGTAATTTTTTATACAATGACAACATTAAAGATAAAATAAAAGCCCTCATTGGTTGTCAGGCTTATCAGAGACACAGTGACCCACACAAAGATCTGCTGTGTGCACTTCAAGAACACCTCGTACTTTAGAGATGTATCTTTGCTCTGATTCCATTATGACACAGAACAAACAGATAAAACATATCTCTCTGTGAAACCACAAACATATACAATTTTCAGGACCTTTCACCATTTAATTCAATGTCGAGTATATTTTGTTGCATTCATATGCTCCTCGAGAGCTCTGAGAAATGTTTTTCCCAAGTTGATAAAAGCACACAAACGCAGCACAAGAGGGAAAAAAAACTCAGGAGCTCAAGCCAAAACCTTGTGCCCGAGATCCAGACCTGACGTCACCGTGTGGAGACGGATCATGACGGATCATGTGTTAATTTATCTGAAACATTTGAGCTTTTAACATGATCACATTTAAACACTATCACATTTAAACATGATCAAATTTAAACATGATCACATTTAAATCCTATCACATTTAAACGTCATCATCTTTTAACATGATCACATTTAAACATTATCATCTTTAAATATGATCACATTTAAGGGTCAACTGTCAATCACCCAGATCATAAGAGTGACACATCTGTACAAGACCCAGAGTTTATCTACCATTCAGAAAAATAAATATTTTGTTTTGAATTGTTAATTGCTATGGCAACAGTGCTGATTCTTCATCACTCTGACTCCTTTTCCACCAAGCTCCTGGTTCTGAGCTCTCACAGCTTGGTGTTCACCAAATAAAAGCTACCATAGCAACACATTGATTATTGCCCAGTTTTTCAGTTTTGGTTGTTTGCCCCACTGGTTTTTGCTGTATTTAAGTCAAGACTGATTTATTTTTGTCTTTTACTTTACCACCTGTTAATGCTAAATATAATCTGTATTTTTTTATGTTTCATGTTCCACTGGACCAGTCCACTTCTGCTCAGGCTCTAACTGAGACAGAGACACAGTGACAGAGACTGAGTCAGAGTCAAAGACAAAGAACAAAGACAAAGACAGAAACAGAGACAGAGTCAGGGATAGAGTCAGAGGCGGAGTGCCATTTAAATCTGACTCTATCCCAGTGTCTGTCTCTATCTCTGACTCTGTCTCTGCACAAGAGACAGAGTCAGAGATCAAGACAGAGACAGAGTCAGAGACAGATTCAAAGTCAGAGTCAGAGACAGACCGATTCAGATTCAGATTCAGATTCAGAGACAGGCCTCAGCGTTTTCTATGTGAAAAGCACTGGTTCTGAAATGAGCACCAGCTCAGAACCAGCACTGGGCACATGTAAGAGTCAGTGTAACTGAAGCAGAGTCACGAGGGAACGCTGCTATAATGTAAAAAACGTGTTAAATAGCTGCAGTACTCACGTGTTCCTGTGGAGGCGCACTACATGGTCCTGTCCCTCCACATTTATGATGTAGGACATCTGAAATACAGAACGAGACTTTAGAGATGCCAAAACGTTTATCACCAAATCAAGACAGAGAACAGCTCAGAGTCTGGTGAATATCTCTGGAATTGCTTAAAATATAATAAATAAATATTCAAATAGACTTGATACTGATCCTGATAACACGATGATAATAAAAACACTTTTCTTTAGACTGTGATTTTCCACATTAAATGGTAGTACTTTTTTTTCTATTCTCATGTGGCCTAATATCTGTGTAATCCCTCAATGGTCCAGGGCGTATACGAGTCTCTGTGTCTTGTACTTGTTCTGAAACAGCCCAAGATCATTCTAAAGATAATCAGGAAAGGTTCATTTCTGTCCTGTCAATGGACCTCAGAAATAATAGTATCTAGTTTTAGTATCGATTAGTATCTGAATTGCTCTAGTTTAACCTGAGCTGGAGGTCAGAATCCTCAGGTGGCATTCTCTGTCAGATGTGTAGACCTGGTTTATGGTTAATATCTGTGTAATCTACCCACATGAAACTAAAAGTGGCACAAAGGTCAGTGTCTTCTCTGTCAGTTTAAATAAACAGCTTCAGAAAGTGGAGCTATTCCTCCTCCTCTTCCTCTTCCTCCTCCTCACAGTCTCATGAAGCAGACACAACACTCTGGCTCTTGGACTGTGAGTAAAACTGAAAACATGACACACCCTCCCCTGTCTCTCTCTCTCTCTCTCTCTGTCCTTTTGCTCCCTCTCCCCCCAGTTGTGCTCTCTCTCTACCCTCTTGTGCTGTCTCTCTCTCCCCTCTTGCACTCGCTCTCCCTCCTCTTGCACTCGCTCTCTCTCCTCTTGCACTCGCTCTCTCTCCTCTTGCACTCGCTCTCTCTCCTCTTGCACTCACTCTCTCTCCTCTTGCACTCGCTCTCTCTCCTCTTGCACTGGCTCTCTCTCCTCTTGCACTCGCTCTCTCCCCTGTTGCTCTCTCCCTCTCTCCTTTTGCTCCCTCTCTCCTCTTGCATTCTCTCTCTCCCTCGCTCCTCTTGCTCTCTCCCACTCCCACTCCCACTCTCCTCTTACACTCCCTCCTCTTGCACTCTCTCCCTCTCTCTCTCCCAGTCCCTTCTAGCACTCTTTCTCTCTACCCCCGTCTTCCCTCTACCTCTTTCCTCTCATCTTTTTTGTCCCTCTCTCTCCACACACATTTACTAAGAACAAACTAGACCACACCCACATCTTCCCCTCCTCTCTCTCTCCCTTCCCTCTCTCCCCCCTCGCTATCTCATCTTTTTCGCCATATCTCTCTCTCAACACATTTACTATTGGCAAACTAGAAGACCACATCCACATTCTCTCTCCTTCCCTGTTTCACTCTGCCCTCCCTCGCTCTCTCCTCCTTTTCGCTCATCTTTTTTGTCCCTCTCTCTCCCTCTCTGTCCACATATATTGACTAACAACAAACTACCTTAGAAGACCACGCCCACATCTTTCCCTCCTCTCTCTCCCTTCACCTCTTTCTATCTTTCCACTCATTCGTTCTCTCGTTATGTCATGTTTTTCATCCCTCTTTCCATCTCTAACACACTCTAGACGCACACACAAACTGCCTTAGAAGACCACACCCACATCTTTGCCTCTCTCTCTCTCCACACACTTACTATTTGCAAACCACACCCACAGTTCTCTCTGCCCGCCCTCCCTCTTTCTCTCTCCCTCTTTCCAAACACACTCCCTTTCATAACGTTGTGTTGTGTTCACAAATGAGTCGGAAAACTCAGAGGTCCTGCACATTCCAAACACGCCACACCTCCACCTCTCTCTCTCTCTCTCTCTTCATCTCTTATCAATCACTTCTCTCCCTCTTTCTTATTTCCTCCTTTGCTCCCTCCATTTTATCTACCCCTCTTACTGTTCGCTCCTCCCTCCTGTTCCTCTCTCTTCTCGTCTCCCAGCCACACCTCCAACTCTCTCTCTATTTCTTCCTATCTTTTCTCTCTCTACTCTCCTCAGTCTTCCCTTTTTCTTCTCCTCCTTTTCCTCTTCCTTTACCTACTCTCTCCCGTTCTCTCCTTCTCTCCCCTCATCTCCCCTACCTCTCTCCTATTTTAGGCCCCCCCCTTTTCTCCCTCCTCCTCTCTTCTCCTCCTTTTCCAATGTTCCTCTCTCCCCTCCTCCTCTCCCTTTTCCTCTCTCTTTCTCTCCCTGTTCCTCAAGTCTATCTCTTCGTCTCCTCCTTTTCCACTCTTTTTACCCTCTCCCTCACCTCTCCCCCTATCTTCCCTCCTCCTCTCTAGCACTCTCTTCCCTTTTCACTCTCTCCCTCCCTCTTTCTTCTCCTCCCCCACTTGCTGTCTTTCCTTACCTCTCCCGGACCTCTCCACCTTTCCATCTCCTCCTTTTCCCCTCTTCCTTTCTCTCTCTCAGGTCCCTTTTATCTGCATTCTTTCTCTCTCTCTCCACCACTCCCTCCATCTCTTCCCCTCTTCCTTTTCACTCTCTACCCCTCCTTCCCTCCCTCTCTCCCCTCAGTCCCTTTCTCTCCTAGCAGTCCCTCCCTCTCTCTCTCTCCATTCTCCGTACAGCTCCACAGCTGAACCTCATGAGGTCATGTCCCTGGCATGTGCATGAGTGGACTCCAGCTCCCAGAATGCACTAGAGAATAAAAAGACTCCTCCCTCAAACCGCAGATGAACAGTGTTTACTGCACCTGATTGGGCGGCACTCCGTCTAAGCCCCGCCTCAGCCGCCCGCCGATCGGTCGAGGGACAGTCAGGTGATATGAGGACAGGTGCTGGGTCTGAAGCAGGGCTGAGGAGAAAGGTCAGAGGTCAGTGAACAGCGAGCTTTAGTCCAGTGTAAAATACAACACTGATATGAAACGGTGAAACAATAAAAACAGTGAATTTCTGTTCAAGCCTTCATACTGCTGACCCAAAGAGTGGGCGGGGATAGGGGGTAAGTAAAAATGTGCTTTTGCAACCTCAAATAAGGGACAATACAGGGTTAGTCAAACATGTATGAATGAGTCAGAACACAGCCCTGAGTCAGATATTTTAAGAGAGAATAAGAACATTTTCGATGAGTCCGGCCAATATTTACACATTTTAGTGTATGGATTCGTGCCTTAAGTCTCCAGCAGAGGGCGATATTTAGTTTTGGTCTAAAGAACACACACAAACTCACTTTAAGGAAGCTGTGTTGCCATGTTTTGTGCGTTTATCTCTTTAAACACAAGCAGTAAGAGGTTTGGTCTCACCTCTCATTCTGTGTTTTGTTTCTTTATGTTTACTACTTTATACATTTCAGACTCATACAGAACACATCAAATATATGAAGTAAGATGTTTGGGATTATGTAGTAAAGAAAAAAAGTGAAATAAATTGTGTGTGTGAGTGTGTATGTGTGTGAGACAAAAGCTGAAGTGAAAGTCTTGCAGGCCGTGATTCACTGGAACGCCTCGTCATCTCTGTCCTCGTCTGATTCAGACTCATCCAGTAAAAGAAACATCAAAATTACTTCGTGTACAAATAGTGCTATATAAATAAACTTGCCTTGTCATGTAAGAGTTAAACTTTAAACTCCATAAAAATAAACTGTGTGTCCCCAGATCCCAGCTAAACAAGTTTACAGACAGAACTTTTACTGAGAAGTAATGTAACGCTGATTTATTTTTAATCACAAAAACACAGGACATGACATCATCTATTAAGTTATAATTTGGAGTTTTGGTTCCAGACAATTATCCAGTTAAAGATCAGAACGAGCCTCACAAGACTCTCTCATTTGGGTTGCCAGTTTCAAAGGTGAAAACCAGCCTCTCTTTGATCTGAACACTCACTGCCTAAACCTCAGCACCTGCAGCCAATCAGTGCTAGTGCAGCCGCTGCAGCTCGGTGAGTGAATCTGTAGGCCTGTCCATAAACATTTTTTAACCTGTAGGGGGCAGGATTATATATTTATTACTGCACTTGTCAAAACTTCTGAAATAATTATTCAAAAATATACAACCCTAACATTGGAGTAAGGTTCACACTAGTCAAGGTTTAGGATAAAACCAGCCGTAAACCAGGTCTAACTGAGGTCTAAAGCAGGTTTAAAGCAGGTCTAAAGCAGGTCTAAAGTAGGTCTAAAGCAGGTCTAACTGAGGTCTAAAGCAGGTTTAAAGCAGGTCTAAAGCAGGTTTAAAGCAGGTCTAAAGCAGGTTTAAAGCAGGTCTAAACCAGGTCTAAAGCAGGTCTAAACCAGGTCTGAACCAGGTCTAAACCAGGTCTAAACCAGGTCTAAACCAGGTCTAACTGAGGTCTAAAGCAGGTTTAAAGCAGGTCTAAATCAGGTCTAAACCAGGTCTAAAGCAGGTCTAAAGCAGGTCTAAAGCAGGTCTAAACCAGGTCTAAACCAGGTCTAACCCAGGTCTAACCCAGGTCTAACCCAGGTCTAAAGCAGGTCTAAAGCAGGTCTAAAGCAGGTCTAAAGCAGGTCTAAAGTCGGTCTAAAGTCGATCTAAACCAGGTCTAAACCAGGTCTAAACCAGGTCTAAAGTAGGTCTAAACTAGGTCTAAACTAGGTCTATACTAGGTCTAAACTAGGTCTAAAGCAGGTCTAAAGCAGGTCTAAACCAGGTCTAAACCAGGTCTAAACTAGGTCTAAACTAGGTCTAAACCAGGTCTAAACCAGGTTTAAAGCAGGTCTAAACCAGGTCTAAACCAGGTCCAAACCAGGTCTAAACCAGTTCTAAAGTAGGTCTAAAGCAGGTCTAAAGCAGGTCTAAAGCAGGTTTGAAGCAGGTCTAAACCAGGTCTAAACCAGGTCTAAACCAGGTCTAAACTAGGTCTAAAGCAGGTCTAAAGCAGGTCTAAAGCAGGTCTAAACCAGGTCTAAACCAGGTCCAAACCAGGTCTAAACCAGGTCTAAAGTAGGTCTAAAGCAGGTTTGAAGCAGGTCTAAACCAGGTCTAAACCAGGTCCAAACCAGGTCTAAACCAGTTCTAAAGTAGGTCTAAACCAGGTCTAAACCAGTTCTAAAGTAGGTCTAAAGCAGGTCTAAAGCAGGTCTAAAGCAGGTTTGAAGCAGGTCTAAACCAGGTCTAAACCAGGTCTAAACCAGGTCTAAAGTAGGTCTAAAGTAGGTCTAAACTAGGTCTAAAGCAGGTCTAAAGCAGGTCTAAAGCAGGCCTAAACCAGGTCCAAACCAGGTCTAAACCAGTTCTAAAGTAGGTCTAAACCAGTTCTAAAGCAGGTCTAACGCAGGTCTAAAGCAGGTCTAAAGCAGGTCTAAAGCAGGTTTAAACCAGGTCTAAACCAGGTCCAAACCAGGTCTAAACCAGGTCTAAACCAGGTCTAACTGAGGTCTAAAGCAGGTTTAAAGCAGGTCTAGAGCAGGTTTAAAGCAGGTCTAATCTAGGACTTCTTGCACTTGTTTTTCTTCTTGCACTCTGCAAAGTGAAAGTGCAGGGGGGAAAATAAGGGGGGACTTAAAGGAAAGTTTGAACGAAACAGAGCTGCAGAAAACAGGAAGGCGGGGGAAGAGAAAGAGAAGAGGAGGAAGAGAAGAGGAGGAGGAAGATCACAGAAGAGGAGCAGAGGAGAGGGGCAGAGGATCAGTGGAGCAGATGATGCAGAGAGAGGAGAGTGTCAGAGGATCAGAGGAGAAGGTCAGAGGAGCAGAGGAGGGGAGGCGAGGGTCAGAGGAGCAGATGATGCAGAAGAGAGGAGCAAAGGAGCAGAGGAGAGGAGGAGAGGGTTAGAGGAGCAGAGGAGAAGAGGGTCAGGGGAGCAGAGGAGGAGAGGGTCAGGGGAGCAGAGGAGAAGAGGATGCAGAGGAGTGGGTAAGAGGTCAGCAAGTCAGAGGAGCAGGGGATGCAGAGGATGCAGAGTTTGCAGAGTTTGCAGGTTTTATCTTGAAGGAAGAGGTTTTACCAGTGAAACAGGAAATAGGAATCTAGAATGTGGCATTTTACAATGACTATGAGGAGGCACTGAGAGCCCTGGTTCAGGCCTAGTTTGGTCCTTGTTCAGTCCTGGTTTAAGGTTCTGATTTAGTCCCGGTTAAGTCATGGTTCAGCCCCGGTTTAGTTCTGATGAAACCCGCAGAGTGGTGTTTTCTTCTGAACTTTGACTCAGCGTTTACCCACTTCCTGGAACTGTCATTTTCTCCCTCTCCTCCTCCCCTCCTTCTCTGTCTGTCGCTCTCTTGCCTCCTCTGTCTCTGCGTCTCTCTCTCTCCTCCTCCTCACCTCCTCCTCTGTCTCTCTTTCTCTCCTCCCCCACATCATCACTCCATCATATCCTGCAGTTTACAAGAGACACATTGTTCTCAGCCTTATTCAATAATAATAAATATAAACTCTGATTAAACCAAACACAAACACAACAAAAAGTGACTTCTAAAGGCATATCTTATAAAGGCATATCTTATCTTATCTCATCTTATGGATCTTTAAATATACCCCGTTCTCTTCATATCTTTAACCATGTTCTAGTCGTTTCTTCTCAATGAGCCTCTGAAGTTGTATTTGGAGTGATTCATGTTTGAGTAATCTTTAATCTCTTATTTTCAAGACACCATTTTGTTGATGTACCCCGTTTTCACCTCCACCGGTACACGCCCACTGCGACGCATACTCTCACTGTGACGTACACACTTCCTTCACCAGTTTAATCTGTGATACTTGTAAGATTCGATAGTGTCACGTCATCATTTTGGTACAAATGAACAAAAATGTGCTGCTCTAGTGAGATGTGCAGCTATCTATAGAGGGCACCGACGGCATGCTGTGATGCCGTTTACATTGGGCACCGCAGTTTTTTAACACCAAAATCAGCAGACGTGTTTTTAGATGAATATTGAGATTTAAAATGTGTAAATTATAAAATAATGGGGCGGGTTTAAAGCTCAGTCTGATGCGGCTCATGATCAGAACTAAAGTGTGAATGTGACCGCAGCCAGTCGAACGCTGAGTTCCTGTTCCTGTTTTTTCTCCAGAATTTTGTTCACTGGTAACTGAAGTGTGAAAATATAACCTAGTCTTATTATTATTTCTTGTGTAAACTGCAATATTAACCTAAAACTGTTTAAAAGGTCCTATATTACACAAAACTGACTCCTGTGAGCTTAAATCTATTATATGCTGTTCCCTCCTCAAAAACATAGCTGGAGTTGTGTTTTGTTTCAGTCACACATGTTTGAGTAACACTTTATTATTAGTCTGTCTACATCTCCAAACCTCAAAACACTCTGTTCCACCTTGTGATTTCATGAAGTGGTAGTTTTCAAGTGAACAGCTCCTTTTACCTTTAGTTCAGTAGTGAGAAGTGGGCGGAGATAGGTGGTAGGTGAAAACTGAAATTTTCTGAGCACTGACGCCTCAAACGTAAGACAATACAGGTTTACGTCAACATGCATGTGCGTCGTCTCTGAGCATGTGCAGTAGCAGTCCTAGCATCTGAGGGATAATCTTCTTAACCTTACACACTCTCTCTCTGTCACAAACACTTAAAGCTGAACTATGGGACCTTTCTGGTGAAGCGTCTGCTACCTGATTGTCTCTATGGAGATGGTATTGCCTGGAATGTTCCACTGTGGCTTTAAACATATCCACAGAGAATGATCTGAAATTACCCGCCCTGATTCTAAGACAAAAGCGTTGATTCAGGAACAAAAACTAGAGCAGATTTAAACTAAACCGGTCCAAAGTCCAGACCTCAGACTCCAAAACGGGATCAAATGAGGACTGAGCCGGGGCTAAACCAGGACTAACCCGGGACTAAACCGGGACTGAACCAGGACTGAACCAGGACTGAACCAGGACTGAACCAGGACTAAAATTTAAACCAGAATGACATCAAGTCTGGACATGTTATGTGCAGATTTACAGTGACACTGAGGCATTACGACAGAATATTTTGGACTCACATGAAACATTCCCTCCTCACTCACTCTGTGGCGGCAGAGGCGTTTGTAGCCACAGCTGCCCTGGGGCAAACTGACATAAGGAGGAGTGAGAAACAAGTACAGTACAATGAATGGGATCGAAGCGATAATCTGGAACTAAACCAGGACTAAACCAGACAACAAGTTAGATAGGACTGTAACATGGACTGAACCATTGGATAAAAAGGTCTAAACCAGGTCTAAACCAGGTCTAAACCAGGACTAAAGCAGGACTAAACCAGATCTAAACCGGGTGCGTGGCTTTACCTGCGGCCGGGGCGGACAGCAGCAGGACGCAGATGAAGACTCCAGTTCCCATGGTGCCCCGCGGCCCACCGTTTCTCCGATGCCCCGTGAATAACCTCCGAGCTCCTCTCCGGTCTCCAAACTGCCTTCAACCGCGCTCCCTCCACCGAAGAGCCGCGGAGACGTGTCCGAAAGTCCGCTCCAAAAGTCCGCTCCGTGCGTCTTTACGCAGTCCTCCAGCGCCCGGCTTGGTGCGGGTTTTATCCCCGTCCTCTGGCCTCTTCTACCGGGGAGATCAGGGCAGTTTTTTCCTCTTCTGCGCTCCCTCCATCTCTCCTCCTCAGCCCGGTTTGATATCGGCTGGCCCCGGTTTAGCCCCTGATAAGTCCCGGTTTAGTTCTGATTTAGTGAGGGCCGGTCCGAAGCGCAGGTCCTGGCCGCGCTTGGGGACGTGTTTCGGGGGTAAACTCCGGAGCAATCAGACCCCTACGCTTGAACTCGCCTGGAATCCTACTCTGCGTCAATGACAGATTCACGCGAGCGCTTCCGGTACGCCACTTCACAATAAAAGTCTTTAATATGTAAGGGAAACTAAACATGTAAATGTTCATAAGAAATCTCTCTGATCATTTCTGTTTGTGACAAGGACTCTCCAGCTGTATTTATCCAACACACCACAGCATATGGGAGGGCATCTGACACACCGCAACATTTGCATTAACTGAAGACATTTAATTGACTAGAGACATTTGACTGGCCCCCATCACGTTTCAGTTCATGCTTAAAACTAAGCCAGTCAAGGTCCAGCTTCAGCTCAGGGTTTAAGGAGTTTCAGAGTGTAGTGCCCCGGTCAGAGAAGGAAAACGGCCCAAAGGAGGTTTTTCTCAGAGGCACCTTCATGTTCCCATGGTCGGCCCCTCATGGGATGGAGCCACTGCTGGGAGGGCATCTGACACACAAGGGTATACAGCAGGAGGATGGGAGGGCATCTGAAGATGGGAGGGCTGAAGTCGCCTTTCCACAGATCTGATGTAGCTTTTTTCTATGTAATTTTCATGCTGGAGGGTCTACTATGAAAATGTTACCGCTTTGTTCAGGTTGTTCCACCATATGGCATTAAATGTATCGATCTCCATGGAATCAAGTTGGTAAATCAACCACGCCAGGTTCCAGGTCAGATCTATGGAGAGGCGACTCTACTCATAACAAGAATGAATGTTGTGAAGGCATTTTAAAAAATATTAACCATGTGAATTTAAGAAATATTAGATAGATTTCAAGTTATGCCGCAATGTGCAATATCGCCATGGAGACAAGCGGATGGCAGACCCTCCACCAGAAAGGTTCCACCTTTAAGACGTAACTGTGAATAGTTCGATTAGTGGTTAAAATAATTGTGCTTTTATTATGAAGGCCTAACCGTAAACAAGAAGTGCTGCAGAACTCGCTCTCACCTGTCCACACTGACGTCATGATCGGTGTGTGCGCATGCGCCCTGTCACTCCAACCGCAGGTTCACGCGGGTTCATTTCTGCTCCATCAGAATCTGGTAAAGAATCTGACCCAAAACTTAAACATGAGAGTTCAGACAAGCAGTGGTAGAAGTAATAGTAATAGTAGCATCAGTGTAGTGTAACAGTACTCTTACTCGAGTAATGTTTAGTACAGTGTAACAGTACTCTTACTCGAGTAATATTTCGTACAGTGTAACAGTACTCTTGATCGAGTAATATTTAGTACAGTGTAACAGTACTCTTACCTGAGTAGCATAGTGTACAGTGTAACAGTACTTCTACTGGAGTAAAAGTTGTGGTTCCTACTCCCTCTGAGTGAGTTTAAAGTGACTTGAGCTTCATGTAACAATAATAACAATAACAATAATTCATGTAAGCCTAACTACGGTAAATCATATCTGATTTAGTTAGGCTCATTTTTGTGGCTCTTTAAAAATACATTTTGTGACTTATTTCATGTTTTATCACATTCACCAGAATTATAAATCAGATGTCATGTCCTGACAGTTACTCTTTTAAGTTACTCCAACTTGAGAAGTATCTTAGGTAAATACATTTTTATTCTCACTTGGGAAATTTCTTGGAGCACTATTTTGTACTTCTACTTGAGTAATATTATTTTGAAGTAATTTTAATCTTACCACATCTGGTAATGGCAGTAGTAGTGGTAGCAGTAGTAATTGTAGTAGTAATTTTTAATAATAGCAGTAGAACATGCAAACTCCTCAGAAAAAGTAGTCTGGCCTCTACACACTGGCTATTTGCACACCAAAGATCTGATCATAATCTGATTTCTGGAAAACACGTAAAAGTCATGTAAACTTCCATCTGATGTAATCTGATTTCTGTCCGTCTGTCTTCTCACCTGAGCAGGTTTTGACGAGGAAAAGTACCAAACTAAAACTAATGTGACGACGACAAAATGAAAGAGGAAATGTTACTAACTTTAAATTGATTTACTAACCAACAGTTCCTTACTGGTGACATGCATCAGTGAGTCAGTCACCTGGCTATAAAAGGTTAAATGTGTCCTGTGCATTTGAACCCTCCTTCAGTGTCTCTGGGTTAAACCTGTCAGGAGCAGTGGGACACATTTCCAGATCTTGCTCTAGTCTTGGTTAGTACGACCATAGCTGGAGCCAGACATAGTAAGAACATGCAAACTCCACACAGGCACAGACAAAACATGCAAGCTCCACACATACAATGGCTGTTTACACACCAAAGATCTGATCATAATCTGATTCCTGGGGTTAAATGTGGGAGTTGAACCGAGAACCTTCTTGCTGTAAGGTGATAGTGCCAGTAAATCAGCCACTGTGCCGACTCTGACCGCACGTGTAAATGTACCCAATGTTCCTGGTCTAAACAAAGAGCCCAGATCAAAACCCACTGAAACCATAAATCAGGACTCAGACTAAACGAGAACCTGGTCTAAATCAGGACTGAGAAAGAAATAGTGCAAAATGTTTTATTTTAACAAAGATACATTACAAACACTTCCCCAAAGAGCAGCCGTAACATCTGAACCCACAGTCTGGACACTAAACCGTTATACAGTCTATGATCAGAACTTTAAGAAACACACCTGCTTAAGAAAAGTCTATGAACAAGTCTTAGATTTTATAAAACACATATTTACAGTTACATTTTCTGTTCAAAACAACTGAAATGTAAGGCTCACTACCTGATACTTTTTTCAATATACATTTTAATCATGTTTAGACACATGTATAAATGAAGGCCCTCCCATAAATGTATTTTTTATATCGAGATCTATTTGAGAGGAGAGATTCTATTCTCCAGCAGAGGGCGATATTTTGCTTGGGCCTACAGGAAGTACATAAAGCATCTTCTGTGCAGCTATCCCTTTGCCTCAAAGTGTTCAAATGAGACTACACTGCTCCTTATCCAGTTTTTGGCAAAACAAGATCGTGAGGACTCATATGAGATTATTTGGAGACAATAATCAAAACTGGCCCTATATATCGACAGAGTTTATAATCCATCGGCTCCTCTGCATTCTAAACTGTCAGCATCTGTCCTGAACAAACCCTGTATCGATGGGACTGTCACTGTAATTACTATATTGACTCATGGCTCAATAAATTAGAGCTGGAAGCCTGGAACAACAAATTTAGGGGCTCAGTTTTCATCATGTTGACTTTTTCTTTGCGATAATGGTGAGATTTTTGTAATTTTAGTTGTAATAAGATCTGAGTTGTAGAAGGTTGAATAAGTTACTTCCATGGCTAATTACGACTTCATTCTGTTATTTGGCCTTTTAATGAGACAGTCCATTTAAAAATTGGTTTATTTTTGTATAAGTGGCGTAAAGTGGTTTCAGTATCATTGTTTATGGTGATATTGTATGGTGATCTGTAGCAACACAGCGTGCTTCAAAATGTTTTAACGTGACAGGCCTACAACACCGATCAATCTCGAGAGTCCGTTTGTGCAGACTGACTGTCATCTCTCGGTCAGTGTGCCCCGGGGCAGCTGTGGCCTGTGGAGTAGCTGTTTAAAAGATCCAATATTATACAAAAGTGATTCTTGTGAGCTTTATGCCATGTGGTAATGTTGTTACCTCCTCAAACACATGCCTGGAGTTCTGTTTTGGTTGAGTAACCCTTTATTATTTGTCTGTCTACCTCAAAACGCTCCGTTCCACCTTGGGATGTCATGAAGTGGTAGTTTTGAGGTCAACAGCTACTTTTTACCTCTACTTCAGTAGAGATTACAAACTGTAGGGCTGAAATCATCCAAATGATTCTAGTGAGCGTGTATGAAGTTTAAAAACACAGTGGAGCACTTCTGTTTTACCACATGACATCACAAGGTGGAACAGAGTGTTTTCAGTTTGAGAGAAGAACTCAGCCTAAATACGCAGGGTTTGTGCATTAAACGTTTGCATTTCCTCATCACAAACAACTCGAGGTATGTTTGTGATGAGGAAACAACATTATCAAAGTAAGATGAAAGTACAGAGTAATATGATGGCTTTAATATTTGTTCTGGCTTAGCTGCCTGTACAGTTGGATGGTGAGCAGTTGGATCTCTGCGTCTCCAGGTTTCATATCGATTGCTCGCAGGAAGTGACCGAGTGCTTCTTCTCGTTGTCCTCGCGTCAGACACTCTCTGCCTCTCTTCACCTCCATCTCGTAATCCTCCCGTTTCTCTTCCTCCTCCGTTTGAGCTGCGAGTCTCTCCATCCGCTCACCTGAGGACAGCTCCGCACTCTCCTGGAAAAAAGGGATGTGTTCACGTTTTTTTACACACACACACACACACACACACACTTTAGGTCATCCCTCTTCATGTGTATTTACAAGTGTCGTCAAGATACTAAAATGTAAAAATCAATTTCGATACTAAGGAGTTGACACAAATTCCAATATCACAATGATAAAAACACTCTTTAAACAATAGAATGTGATCTTCAACATTAAATGGTAGGACTTTCTTTTATATTTCCAACAATAAACAATAATATCGTTTATCATGATAAAAACGGTTGACAACAATTGTTTCTGGGACATTTTATATAATCGTGATAATCGCCAACAAAGGTAATCGCCATTATATCTCTAGAAGGTGCTGGGAAAAAAAGGACTTATCCACAAGGGAGTTGACACGGGGGAACAAAGGGGTCTGTTGTCCGGGCCCTCTTACGGGGGGCCATGTGAGGCTTATTGGCCCGGGCTTCCAAATTTCAGTCGATGTCCCTACTTATCCATAATATTCCCTGTTAAATACTAGCTTTAGTATCGATTAGTATCTGATTTTCAATACTTTTGACAACCCTCATTCACAATGTATTTGATCTAATTATAAAGCATTTTCGTGATAATTAGGAAGCGTGTGTTAGCATGCTAGTTGCTAAAGCACGCTTTTACTGTTACAGAGTTTTTACTGTCACCAAAACTCTGCTCTGGTCTGTGAGAGTTGTGACAAATTCAATTCAATTCATTTATTTTTGTAATGCCCAAAATCACAACAATAGTTGTCTCGAAGGGCGTTCATGTTTTGGTTGATGGGGGAAACCGGAGTACCCGGAGGAAACCCATCCAGACACAGGGAGAAACATGCAAAACTCCACACAGAAGGGCCTGGGCGACCTGGGAATCGAACCAAACCTTCTTGCTGTGAGGCATGAGTGTTGCCACTCAGCCACCGTGCTGCCTACACACAAAAACAAAACAACAAGAAAAATCGGCCAGGCGAGGAGGAGGGAGGGGGGCGGAGGGGGGCCAGGCATAATGCTTGTAATATGGTGCATGGTGAATAATTAGGATGCTCATAATGCATAAGCTGAGGTAAGGTAAAGTGAGGGATTTGGACCACTGCAAACCTTTTAAAATTAACTAGTTCTGTTCATCACAATTTTAAAACAGAAAATAAAAATCTAGTGCAGCGCCTTTAATGAACATCTGTATTTACAGCTATAAAGAAAACTCACATCCAGTCTCTCCGCAGCTCTTAAAACAAGCACAATAGTACCAGTATTTATACCTGTGTTTCCTCCTCCTCCTCCTTCTCCTCTTCTTCTTCTTCTTCTTCCTCTTCTTCCTCCTCTTCCTCTTCCTCCTCTGTGTGCAGCGTCTCTCCGCTTGGCTCAGACTCCTCGCACGTCAAACCAAGCTCGCCCTCCTCCGCCTCAGAGTGGTCCATGGACACACCCCTTCTGCCCTCGGACTCCCCCTCATCGCCCTCTTCATCGGGCTGGGGGCACATAGTCAAACACATGGTTCCAGGTTAATGTTTCATCAGGTTTAACTTCACTTCAACAGTTTGACAGTTGCTTAAAGGGCCAGGACTAGATTTTAATACATTTTTGTAAAGGTAACATGTCTTTACATCATGCAACACTAATAATATATATATCTATATCTATGCATTTTACAAAGCTTTTGTTTAAAAAAAAAAAAAAAATGGAGCTCGACATTCCCGCCCACTTCCAAGTCCACTCTGGTTCTGGTTCCGGAAGTAAATTTTCAATTGATTTTTCCAATAGCAAACTCATATCCATAACACTGTTGTTTTAAGTCCAAAAAGCACATTTAAAACACAAGATTCAGTGAAATATTTATTAATTTACAACATGTTCCCCGTGGGTTAAAAATCACGTAGAGGCCCTTTAATGACCTGGTAATGGATTGGACAATAAAGTGGAGGTATTTGACTTGTACGAGGTATTAAAGAGGGAGTATTTGAATTCTATGGGGTACTAAAGAGGGGGTATTTGACTTCCATGGGGTATTAACTGTAACATATTTAGATCAGTGTTTCATTTTATCAATTCTATTCATCTTTATTCTGAACTCACAGACTATTTTTAAATCAGACCAGGACAGTCACACTCCAAATAATAAATATTTATGTTTTAAAAAAACCCTGACCCCAAGCCAGACGAGCCTGACCCTACACCAGATGACCTTGACCCTACCCCGCATGACGCTGGCCCCACACCGCACGACCCTGACCCCACACCGCACGACACCGCACGAGCCTAACCCCACACCAAAAGAGCGTGACCCCACACCGCACGAGCCTGACCCCACACCGCACAAGCCTGACCCCACACCAAATGACCCTGAGCTCAAACCGCTGACCACACAGTGCACACCCCTGACCCCACACCAAATGAGCCTGACCTCACACCGCACGACTCTGGCCCCACACCACACGATTCTGACCCCCCACCACACAGCCAGACATTTGTGAATTACATAATTATTTTATTTTCTGACTTATTCCACTTCAAAATAAAACTGTACATTAAAGTGTCACTCAAGCAGTGACAAACACCTTGGTCGCACTAGTTCAATGGCCTCCTGCAAAGAGGACCCGTAAAGCGTAATTATATAAGCCATTTGCAACCTTATGGTTTTGAAAAGGTTATATTCACCAAAACCAACGCATAAACACGTTTTATAAATTTCACTTTTGTTTTCAATGCTCTGGGACTCCCCTCCCTTCGCTCTCAGCGCTCAGTCACTCCCTCGACACAATCAGCTGCATCCCACTAATGTCCAGTGGGAGCATGTGTGACGTAAGCTTGTGGGCGGAGACTCGGACAAGCTTGTGCTGCTAACTATAAGGAGGGTTCAAATAGGAGAGTGCTTGCTAGATTAAGCAAACGTGCATAGATGGCATCTAAAACCTCTAAGTAATTATTCGGGTAAAACAATGTCCTCTACAAACAAAATATCCCATTTTTGCTTTACCTGGGCATCAGACTCCTCTTCTCCCTCAGACTCCTCCTCTGTCTCTCCATGTTCCCGTGCGCTCCCTCCGCTCTCCTCTCCCTCTTCCTGGTTGTCGATGTCATCAATCAGCGACATCACAAACGACCTTCTGGAGGCAACTGATGCATTGAGGCTTTTCCTTGAGCGGTTCAGAGTTCCAGCAGCTTTCGGGGTCGACGCTCCCAACATGTGAAAGGATCCCTCGAAATCCTTCCCATTCGGATTCTCCTGTACCTCTTCTTCCTCATCTTCGTCATCGCTATATATCCTCGCCACGCGCTTCTTTCGCACCGTGGCAACAATAGAATCATTAGCCGAAGCGTTCACCTCTGAGGCATCATTGATTATGGACTTTTCCCTGTTGTGATGTTCTGCCAATGATTTGTCAACATCAAAACTACCTTCAAGCTGTAGTTTGGACAGAATCTTTCTCTCCTCTTCCTCCGTTTGCTTTTTATCGTTAAAAATGTCATTATTTGTAATTATATCGCTGTCATCATCCAGTTGTAGGTTAAAATCGCCTTCCAAGGAGTCCATAACGTAGCTAGAACTAGACCTGTTTTCAGATTTGAAGCTAGCTTGCAACATAGAAACCTGTTTATTCTTTAGGGGCGTGTCGTGGAAGTCGCTCAGATCTGCTTTACCTCGTTGCGGTTTTTCGTTATCATCGGCAGTGAAATAGCTCAAGCTGCTGTCTCCAGTCGATTGGTCAATTTTGAGATTTTCAACAATTCTATTTTCAGACAAATCTTCGATCACATTTTTGACGCCATTTTGTACTTCAGATTTCCACTCTAGATTTTGAGCAGAGGTGTCCATAACTTCTTCAATAGAATCCTCAATCACCAAGTTATTCATGGAGCAATCGACATTTTCCATTTCTTCTAGAACGTTTTTGTGGCCGTTTACCATCGATGTATTGGCGTTTTGATCATTTTGCCACGCTTCAAAATCATTCATAGACACATCTCCATTGTGACTGAAGTGGGGCATTTCTGTTTTGACATTTCCAGTAGGGTGAACACCATTTTGTTGAGTCTCATCAGAAATCACCACTTCTTCATGCTCTATAGAGTTGTGTTGCTCAGCGTTTCGGGAGCTGACTCTTTCAGTTTTGATTTTGCGGGTTTCTTCTTGTAACTCGCAGCTATTTTCTTTGGCATCATCACTGCTCTGCTCCCCCGTAAGATCGATCACGTTCTTCTCCACTGAAATCTCCTGAGGCGAACCAGACTGGTCCAGATCCATCACAGCTCTGGGATCATGGTACGAGTGCGCCACGGGACTCTCCAAATCCTGGTGTCCAGAAAAGGAGAAACAAACAGCTACGTCAGTAAGAAATGACTTATGCTTAAAAAAGTTATTTTATTTAACATTATCTGGCTTTTTTTTAAAGCACTGACATAGTGACAGTGTTGTGCAGTAAGTCAGTGCCACATTTTTTACCAAAGGAGAAAAGAGGTGCAAAACAACAGCTGCCATAATCCTTTTTTTTTTTTTTTTTTTTTTTTTTAGCAGTGAAGCAGGATCACTGAGATTTCCCTTAAATATGCAATATGTAACTTTTCTGATGAGGTTTTGCCACCTGCTTGTCTCCATGGATGGATTTGTTATTGCTGTACCTTTTGCGAGCTATCCCCTGATAAAGCGGAAGAAATGGATGGGATGTTCCATATCACTGTGTTAAACTTGACTACTTGCACTATTATTCACAGGTATTTTGTGTCTACAAATCTTTATGTAAGCAGGCTCTCCGTTCCACAGGTCTGACCAGTAACTTGACCTGGCAGCGTTACCCATTTGTGATAGATAAAATCTTCATGGAGACAAGAAGGTGACACCCGCTTCAACCACAAAGTTACATACTGCACCAACTGCATATTTAATTCTCATGGCTAAAAGTATGCCTGGGCTGATACAATCCAATATTTGGCTTGCTGTTGTGGCCAATAATCAATAATTGCCATATCTGAGCTACATTTGTGGAGCTTACTGTGGATTTTAAGTGAAAGTAATGATCACAACTTCACGAAGAAAAGTTATGATTTTTACAAGTTAGTGTAAGCATACAACCATACCACACTTTTCTATTTCCATTTTGACTGAGTCTGTTCAAAAAGGGCACACAGATTGGGGCAGCGGAAAAACTAAAAATGTTATCAATGATGGCCAATACCAATATCGAAGGATCTGTATCAATATCAACCAATAGCAATATATTGCCCATCCCTGGCTAAAAGCTCAAAAAGGTCCTCAGTACAGTAGTTTTCTGACCTGTGTGGGGTACCGGGGCTTCCTCTCTCTGGGCGGTTGGTCCATTCTTAACCAGGCCGCCTCTGTGCTGGATGCCATGCTCTGGGCCAGCTGCGTCTGTAAGTCGCACTCCGCCTTCATCAGCTCCTGTGCCTTCTGCACACGCCCCTCGATGTACCGGTGCGCCTCCTGGTCCTCTAGCGCCTCCTCCTGGTTCACATTCACCGAAAACATCAGGTCATGGTCCGAAATGCCGAACATCTCCATGGCGTGAAGGTGTGCGATGTGCTCGTCAAGCTCCGCATCTGTGCACCTCTGCCTCGAGTGCAACGCCTGCAGCTGCATCTGTGTAGTCGATGATTTTGTATCCTGGAGCGTGAAAAGCTCCTTCAGCTCCTGTTTGCTAAAATACCTAAACGGATTCTTCTTGTCGCCCGTGTTTTGCCTAATCAGCGAATCTTTAAAAACCTGGCGCCTGTAAATCTTCTCCTCGACTGTTCCGCACGTAATCAATCTATATATCACAACGTTTTCTTTTTGCCCGATGCGATAAGCACGGTCCACAGCTTGCGCGTCTGTGGCGGGATTCCAACTGGGATCGTAGATGACAACGCGATTCGCCGCCGTTAGCGTGATTCCAACTCCTCCCACTTGGGTCGTTAAAAGGAAAACTGTGTAGCTCTGGTCTTTCTGGAACAGAGTTATCCTGCGTTCGCGTTCAGCTGTGTGCGTAATTGTGCCATCCATTCGCATGACTTTGAATCCGCGGTTTTTCAAAATTCTCTCCAGTATGTCCAGAACTTTGCGGTAGTGAGCGAAAACAAGTGTGCGATGGCCTTCTTCCCTCAACCTCTCCAAAAGCGCAAAAAGAAACACCATTTTACCCGATTCGGAGATGAGCGTGTCGTCAGGTACGTTGGTGATGTCGTGCCCTGTATCTCCCTCCGAGTCTCCGTCATAATGATCGTCCAGTCCGAGTTTCGCCATCGAGCCGGCAGACAGCAGTCTCGGATGGTCACAAAGCTTTTTTAAAATGGTTAACTGCGCGAGTGGTGATTTGGTTGTCATTAGCAACTCCTTGATGTGATCCAGCGAAATGAACTGTCTGTAAATGTCCTCTTGCACCGCGCTCAGATACGTCCAAACTATCAGGTCGTTTTTACGCGTTAACTTCGGCATCGTCGCTTCTGAATCTGTCTCATCTCTCTCTGCATTCGCACTCCTGTCTCTGGTTTCCTGTTCGGGACTGTTTGACTTCTGCACTTCTGCTTTGGTTCTACGGAGAAAGTGTGGTTTGATTCTGGCCATAAGGTTCTCCGACATTCGTGAGCCAAGCGCCTTCTCTCCGGGCGTGGCGTCCTTCTCTCTCGCCCTTGTGATTGGGTTTTCATACTCCACTTTGAACGTCTTGGCGGTTCCGAGCAGCGCTCCTTGACACGCAAAATCAAACAGCGCCCACATCTCGCGTAGATTGTTCTGCACCGGTGTTCCTGTGAGCAAAACTCTATTCTTTGATGGAATCGCAGATGCACTTTTCGCCGTTTTGGTCGCTGTACTTTTGATTTTGTGTGCTTCATCTAGAATCATGTAATCCCAAGTGAACTCCCTCCCATTATGCGCCGATAGGATCTGCCAGTTGGTGAGCAGCATGTTGTACGTGGTGATTATGACTCCGCCTCTTCGCTGAACTTTCTCCAGATTTTTTGTGCGCTCGCTTTTGCTTGTCCCATGAAACTCCTTAACTCTCATCCCGGGCGTCCATTTTGCAAACTCCTTGGTCCAGTTTGTGATCAGAGATGTCGGTACTATCAGCATCGTGAACTTAACGTGCTCAGCATCATACATTCCAGACAGGAACGAAATCACTTGTATGGTTTTTCCCAGGCCCATGTCGTCAGCCAGAATGCCTCCCTTTCGCCTGTCACGGTAAAGACTGTACAGAAACGCTACGCCCTGTTTTTGGTAATCGTAGAGTTTATGGTGAAGCTCTTTGAAAAGCAGCAGGCCGCAGCCGTTTACGTCCACAAACTCTTCGTCGTCTTCGTCCTCCGACTGTTCCTCGGATAAAAACTCTTTGACTTTCTGGATGCGTGACTTTAGTTTGTCGCTTGGGCGGATGAGGTAGGCCTTTTCAAACAGGGTCAGGGCTTTGTGCATGTCTCCACCGCGGCCGGCAGCTTTAGCCTCCTGAACCAACCTACAAACAAAAAATAAGAGATGAGAGGAAAGAGGAATAAAGGGGTAGGACTGGTTGAGCTGAAATGATCCAAATGATTCTAGTGTGAAGGTGTATGGAGTTTAAAAACACAGTGGAGCACTTCCTGTATTGCCACATGACATCACAAGGTGTTGTTTTTTTTCTTAATGTTTACTATTTTCTACATTTAGATACACAAAGACAACAACAAATATGATATGAATGGATTTCTGAAGCGAAGAAAAAAAAAAGTGAAATAAGTCAGGGCCATAGTCGACTAAAGACATGTGCTGCTGATCGATTGGTCAACTAAAAAGGGGGCGTGGCCAAAGCACTCAAAACTATTCCATATCTCTGCATATCTGACCCAAAGTGGATTCACAAGATAGATCTGCAGGGGGAGCTCATGCAACAACTACTATTTATGCAGAAAAAGTACTACAAAACTGCATTTATATAAAATCTGACTTTTCCCAGAGAAATACCAAAAAAATACCAAATCTTCAGATCATTCTCTCATGTCTCTCTTTGGCTGTTGTCCCATAGAAATCCTCATCATGTAAATACCATTACTCAACTAATACACATTTTGGTCAATTAAGACTCCATTGATATATAGTCGACTACAGGACCACAGTCCTAAAATAACTGGATATATATGGCACTTCATTATGACAGGCCTGTCTGTGTCAGTTACATTCATATACTCATAAGGAGTGTAGTGAGGCTCTACCTGTTGTATGTCTCCAGAGGGTCCTCCATGTCCACACACAAGGACCTGAAAAATGACACACAGAATCATATTTATAATCATCAAGACCAAACAGCTCTGTGTAAAATCAACAGTCCACATCAAGATCAAAATGCATATTTAACATATTTATATCACCATGTTTCTTTTTATTGTTTTGAAAATGCTATAACCGCCCAAAACAATGTATTAACCTGTTTTATAAGTTTCACTTTTGTTTTTGATGCTCCAAGTCTCCCCTCCTTTAGCTCTCTGCACTAAGTCACTTCCCCTTCAGAGCGCTATCACAACACAATCAGAGTGCTTCCCACTAATGAAACTACTGCACATGACATCAGGTTTGTATCATGTTTTTGTATATTTATGGATACTTGTCATGTGGGAGCATGGACATGTTTTTGATGAGAAAACAACAACATAATAAAAAGTGATTTTGCATAATCCCCCCCTCTTTAAACATCACTGTAAATCAAAGAAAATTATACTTTATGAGTAACCAGTTAGACTTTATTTTAGTGATGCAAAAAGACAAAACATGGCATGTAATTTTAGAAAATAACACAGTAATAAACAACACATAATAATATATATGTATAAACTATATTTTGGGGCAAGTTCACCACAAGTTATTCAACAGATATAAATGAAAGATTTTTCAAGATTAAATTGTATTAAAGCCACAGTATGTAACTTTTTTTTAATAGTTTTTGCTCACTTAGGTTGTTTTATTGCAGTGCTTGCTTCCATACAAACAATCTCTTATTGGCTATAATATTCAACAGTGTGGCATAAAAGTGTTGGCAAATATGGTTTTAGCCATACATTCTATGGTTTTAAAGCATTATTTTCCCTCAGCGCAGTTCGGCCAAGACTCAGTTAGCTGACCTGTCCCTGACCTCTGACCTTAACCAAATGAACCGTTGCTAAACCTAACTCTAACCTTAACCTGACGATGAACAAAATATATTGTGAAAAATTAAGATTTGCAGTAAATCCACCAGTGCAAAGTGGTGGTTCTGTAGCGTGGTTATGTAGTATTACCTTGGTGAGAAAAAATTAGGTGGGTTTAATTCTGTTTCCATGGAATCACGCACGTGTCACTCCAGAAGGCCTGTGACCAGTGTCCCAATAAATACTGTCAAAGCCTTTATTACTTCTGTCATTGTCATAAGATAAACCTATATTTGTCGCACAATGGGGAAATTACAATGTGTTGCAACGTTAAGGTCAAGAACAGCTGGAAACGACAGCTGCGAAAAACTAAAAGTAACTCCAGCTACAGTGCAAGCAAATGATTTGTACAAGATCTGCCACTGTCACCCTGTGTTTTAACCAGATTTCGTGTTTACAATAGTGATATGACGTTGGTGAAAGAGTCGGCTCTCTTGAACGACTCATTAAAGCTCATACCCGGAGAAGAAACTGATTTATGTGTGATATTTTTATACTGTGCAAAAACAATTATCTAGTCCCTATCGGTGTTCGTGTGTATTATTTTATGATAGCCCCTCCCTCGTCTGCTACAGCGTTTTGAATTGCAGATTTCTTTAAAAATACGATCTTACCACGTTAGATACATCGTTTTATTTAGAGTATGAATCATTTCAAATGGTAAATTCGCTGTCTGATTAGTTTGTTGTTAAATTGACTTCTCACGTTGGCTTCTGGGGCACAAATAAACAGTAAAATGGTTATTGAACGGCTCCTTGTAATGAATAGACCCAAAAGATTTGGATCCCACAAAGGAGTTGAATGCCCCATCACTAGCTGTTACCGTCACTGTCGCCGTGTGTTTTAACCAGATTTCGTGTTTATAGCCGCACTTACTTATCAATGAACGTGGCTGTTAGCATTAGCACGGCGCTAGGGTACTCACTTCTCCATTCTGTTCGAAATACTGTCCACGTCGCTGCTGTAGTGTCGCGCCTCCATCCCGACAGCAGTCTCTAGCATCGCTTCTTTTAAACTACTTTAAAAAGATTTATTTCAACTAAACTCCGGGAAATGCGGTACTTCTGAGACGGCGGTTGTCCCAGATTTGAACAGGTATCTTCCCCCCTCCGCCAGCCAATCAGAAACACGCTGGAGTGGTGTCACGCATAAGGTCAGCCAATCAGAGGAACGCTGCGGGAACGTCACTAAAGAACTCAGCCAATCAGAACTAGAGTACAGGCGAAAAAATAAATAATTATAATAAAAAATATATATAAATATATAGAGAGAGTAAAATATATATATAAATAAATAAATAAAAAATGCAGGCGAAGTGGGTGGGTAGCTTGTAAGCTAATAGTGTGCTAGTGGAATCAATCATCAAGTTATTTTTTTTAAGTTATGTTATAAACACTAGCCTATTGATGCAATGAAATAAATTAAAAACAAGCAAGACAATATGAACAAAAGTGGCATACATGTAAACTTAGGTTGATAATAATACATAAAAATACAACAATAATAAAACAGAAAATACAAGAAAACTAGGAAAGTGATTAAACCATGTCTTTCATCTGCACTCATATGGACACAATAATTCACATTTAGTGTTCAGTTTCAAAACAGATATTTTAAAAAAAAATATATCCTGTGTGTGTCTTGCCTTTGATTTCAAAGGAGGATATGATGTGTATGGACCTAATTTGTACGGTTAATAAAAGCTGAAATGGAGCTGACCTTGTAACTGGTCCTCTAGACGTTGTATTAGGATAAAACATGGCACAGCTGTTAAGGTTTTTATACAGCATTTGGATGACAGATGTGCAATTTGGACAAAAGGATTGGATGGTTTTAAACAGATGCTTTTCAACAAAGATAAGTGCTAGTATTTTATAATCAACACTCCCCCTCTTTGTTCTCTCTCACCCCACAGCACTGCTCTGCTCCTTTCTGAAAATAAAAACAGGAAGAGCAAACAAAAAATTCATGTGTGAAAAAACAAAACACATCTGCGGGTATGTTTTTGAGGAGGCTGTAACATGGCAAAGGCTCGGACTCAGTTTGAGGTAATATAGGATCTTTAAGCCTTATTTAACTCAATGTGCATTTTACCGGGCACTGTAACGACAACACCACTGGTCGGTGTTCTGCGGACGTGGATTCCTTTGAAGTGGAAGCCGGGGATCCTGGGAAACTCCTAATATGTAATAAATCCGTGGATGGATCCCTCACTTCCAGATTTGACTTGGACAAATTGAAATTAGAATATTGACCTCCCACGGTGATGTTGAAAAGTGCTCAGAAATACGCCCTCTAGTGTTCAAACGTGAGCTGTTATTGTTCTCATAGTTTTTAACATAGTGCGCAATCACAAGCGCACGAATTTCGCTGTTGTTGTTTTTTGTGTGTATCCTGGTTTTGTGTGTCCATTTCATATATGTAAACTAAATACAGCAGTCTACTGTAGAACAACATCTTATTTCATGTCTATAAACTAAATACCGTAGTCTACTGTAGAACAAGCCACTGTTTAACATCAGGAAACATTGTCTGTGACAGTGTGGGACTCCAATTCTTCCATTGTTCCACATTGGTCTAATGCCTTTTACACTGTTCTACATTGGACTAATGTCTTTTACTGCTGACAGCACTCTACATTCTTCTGCTCTTATTTGAATGTAAATCTTGTTCCTCTGTTGTTAAAAACGTACCTAAAATGTATAGCTTCTTGCCATATCTGTTCCATAGTTGCTGTTACAGGTGTCATAACCCAGCTCCAAGCTATTCATCCATCCATACATCCATCCATTTTCTTCCGCTTATCCGGGCCGAGTCGCGGGGGCAGCAGTCTAAGCAGAGACTCCCAGACTTTCCTCACCCCAGACACGTCCTCCATCTCCTCCGGTGGGACCCCAAGGCGTTCCCAGGACAGCCGAGAGACATAGCCTCTCCAGCGTGTCCTGGCCCTTCCCCGGGGCCCTTCAGAGCCAGTCTCCATGTCCAGAGATCCGGTCGCCGAGGCCCCCGCCTAGACTGCCCCAGATCTCTTTGCACCCACCCCCACGGATCCTCTCGCAGGTGGTGGGTCCACGGGATGACGGCCCCACGTCTCTCCTTCGGGCTGGGCCCGGCCAGACCCGGTGGGGAAAGGCTCGGCTACCAGGCGCTCGCTGCACAACATCCACCCCAGGCCTGGCTCCTGGGTGGGGGCCCGGTAACGCCAGTCCGGGCGACGTAACTGGTCTTGTTTTGATGCTCGTCACCTGTTTGGCATGGGTGACCCTACCAGGGGCACAAAGCCTACGACAACATAGCTCCCAGGATCATTCGGTGCTCAAACCCCCCCACCACGTTAAGGTGGCAGTTCAGGGAGGAGCCGGCTCCAAGCCGTATTTTCTGTCCGGTTCCAAGAAAATATGCAAAACCACATATTCAATCAATAAAGTGTTTATTTAACACATTAATTAACTTAAAGCGTTTTAAGGAGGCGTGGATGTCTGCAAATGTCCAAGTGTAAGTGTGAGTAAAGTGTGTGTGTGCGCAGTGTCGCATGTTGCGAAACAAAGTAATAAAAAGAAGCGCTGGACGCGCAGGTGCTCGAGCACCGTGAGCTACACGAGCTTCTGGCGTGCACAGCTTTTAAAGGTGCAGTGCGACGGGCCCTTGATGCACGCACCGGGACTGCGCCAAACAATTCCACCTGCGCAGTGTGTGCGTGACTGTGTGCGTGAGTGAGCGTGAGTGAGCGTGAGTGAGCCACGGGGGAGTGTGAGCGGAGCTTCAGGTGCGCAGGTACATACAAAGGTTCAACCATATGTGCGTCTTGATTATAGTTTTATGTCGTTCAGTATAAACATTTTAGGTTTTTGATTGTCACTTTTAATAAGCTCTGCTGCATTCATATTTGGACATTTAAGAAATATTTTTAAACGTCACTTTACGTTTCTCTGGGCTCAGTGGAAGCACACCACGTCTGGTGTATAATAATATGCAGCATACTCTGATGTACTGATAGTTTGCAGCTGATGTCATCAACATTTCCTGGGGGCGTGAAGCTAAATCTAGGCACTGCTCTGTCTGAAGCTCTGTTACTAAAATTAGACTTAAATTTGAGCTTTATTTTAACACAATCTGACCAGAAGGAACTGACTTATCTGAACTGCAACAGGTGAGCTGATTTGTGCTGTTAAACAAGTTCCTCTCAAATAACATTACAGTCACAAGCTGGCTAGCATTAGCCAACAGTTTTTCAGTGAGTCACTCTCACCTTTGTGTTGAATCTCAAACTCCTAAACAGCACCATGAACGCTTGGATTGATCAGAGTCCTAAAAATGTGCTCTTTAAATCACTTATTAACTAACTAACTAATTACTAATTTCTCTTGAGTTTCCAGACTTTTAACACATTTTGGCAGTGTTTGCTAATGTGTACCATGTGTCTCCATAGTAACTGCTGACCATTCTGCCATACATAAACATGTAGAACACCCCCCACGTGATGTCACTGCAGAGTATCAATACTATGATATGAGTGTCCTGTTCCTCTGAGCACATCTAAAAGTCTTTTCAAAATGCTCTTTATCTAAAGCTCATGGTCATAGGTGAGAGAAGAGACAAATGACTAGACCCAAACTGAACCAGGACTGATCCAGGTCTGGGCTAGGACTAAACCAGGACTAAACCCAAAATGAACCAGGACTGCACTAGGACTAAACCAGGACTGCACTAGGACTATACCAGGACTAAACCAGGACCGAATCAGGTCTAGACCTGAACTGAACCAGTAAAAGTTTTATTGTAATAGTGAGCAAAATCCACTAGGAACTCGCTTTGGCATTATGGTGCAAATTAAAACAATGAATAATAATATAAAGCCGGTCTAACCCCGGTCTAACCCCGGTCTAACCCCGGTCTAACCCCGGTCTAACCCCGGTCTAACCCCGGTCTAACCCCGGTCTAACCCCGGTCTAACCCCGGTCTAACCCCGGTCTAACCCCGGTCTAACCCCGGTCTAACCCCGGTCTTTGCAGGGTTGTTCGCTGTAGGTGGAATGGCTTGTAATGGCGGCTCTCCTCATCTTGTAGTGCTGGTCGTGGCAGTGGGTCTGCTCTTGGACAGCCTGCTGGTGACGGTCATCGGTGAGACACACTTAATGGAGACAAGGGCTGTTCCCTGAAGGAGCTTAACTCAAAGCCTGACAGGGACGTGCACCGACATTTGAGGGGCAGGTGCTCTACCAAGAAAAAAGGGCAACGGTCCTCCTCCTGGAGTCTGATATAAGTCCATGTGAGGGAGGTCTAGGGGTCCTCCTCCTGGAGTCTGATATAGGCCCTTTGTTGTTTTATGGCATATTTGTTGTTAACAAACACTGATCACTTGTGTTCATCTTCTGTGTCAGTGGTTCCCAATGGAGCCCCGCCCTTCGCTCCTTCCCCCGGCTCCTTCCCCCGGCTCCTTCCCCCGGCTCCTTCCCCCGGCTCCTTCCCCCGGCTCCTTCCCCCGGCTCCTTCCCCCGGCTCCTTCCCCCGGCTCCTTCCCCCGGCAGCCTCAAACAACAATTTTGTAGTTAAAGAAGCAATTTTTGTTAGGAAATACAATCTTTCCTTGAACAGGAATGGGGGCCTTAAATAAAAGCTGTTTCCAGTTTCAGTGTAGTTAGCTCCTCCCTTCAGATAGATATAAGGCAGTGTCCACCAGCAATCTGACCAGAACTGAAGAAGTGGCTTGGATGAGCAGCTAAACACCTTCACTCCCACAACTTTTTGTCCAGGTGACAGATTTTACTTTTGTCTTTTACTATGGATCAGACCTGGACAACTGAGGGATTACACAGACATCTTTATTTTTACTACTTTCTACATACAAGGCATCATATATATGACGCAAGATATATAGAATTATATAGCAAAGAAAAAGTGACATAACTCTTAAGGTTAACCCAAACCCTGTAGATGCCACTAGGTAAAATGCCTCTTGTAAAAGCTGATGGCACAGCTGGTTCGACCCTGGAGCTCTGAGGGCTGAGATTCAAATCCCTTTTGGAAAATGTGCTTGAATGTTGTCAGTTTCATTACCCAGCATGCCGAGTTCTTCACAGCTGGCCCCAGTTATGAAACCAAACCCTGGTGCTTTGACACTGTCACTGTCCGCAGCCACTGTCACTGTCCGCAGCCACTGTCACTGTCCGCAGCCACTGTCACTGTCCGCAGCCACTGCCCGCGGTCATGTCTGTAGTCACTATCCTTGGTCACTATCCTTGGTCACTATCCTTGGTCACTATCCTTGGTCACTATCCTTGGTCACTCTCTGCAGTCACTCTCTGCAGTCACTCTCTGCAGTCAGTGTCTAGTATAATTTTAGAATCATAATTGTCATTAATCACTTTAATGAACATATGTGTCCAGTGCCCATCGCCCCAATGCTCCTCTACTCTTTCGAACACCCAGAGAACCCCACCAATGGGACTTTGGCCTCAGAGCCAGCTATGCCCAGTCACAGAGCACCTCTTTTGGGTAAAGTCATGCCCATCACCCCCTCCTCTGGCTCCTCCCTGGAGCCTCTGTTCAACTACTCCAGGAGTCCAGGCCAACGGCACAACTACACCTCCAACTCTTCTGTAAGTCAAGAAATATCTGCAAAAATAGTCCCGCTTTAGTCCCGCTTTAGTCCTGTTCTGTACATTGTGCTCCACAGCGCTGCCTAGAGGAAAGTGGTTTCCTACATAAAAACAACTTTAAAGTGGGGGCTCTGCTCGCGTCCAAATCTGTGGCCCAGCTCCTTGTCAGCTTCTTCGTGGGACCTCTCACCAACAGGTACCAGTCCTGGTTCAGTCCCGGTTCAGTCCCGGTTCAGTCCCGGTTCAGTCCCGGTTCAGTCCCGGTTTAGTCCCGGTTTAGTCCCGGTTTAGTGTTGGTCTGAACCTGGCCAGCCCAGACTGATCTGTCTGTATTTTTTATACAGGTGGATATCGGTCTGGTTCCCACTGCCTCTGTCGCATCTCGAGCATGAACCAAACATCATTGTCCAATCAGTTTTATTTTTTTCAGTGACTCATGTGAAACACAGGAGCTCATTGGTCTTCTATCATTTTGAATAAAAAGATCAGTTCTCAGATTAGTTTAGACTTCACTCATTAATTCTGCAGTAATCCTCCATGTTTTTCAGTTGCGTCATGTTTTTGGCTTCTTTTTCCTCGTAAACAGTCATATTTGTTTTGACGAGCGAGCCGAAGTAAACAATTAAAGCTGTTTTTAAGACAACTGAAGGAAATTGAACCCTGAATTGCTTTGTGCTTGCACTGTTGAGGAAATGGTAAGGCAGGGACGATTGTGAGGAAGAGTGGTGAGTGCCTAGGTGAGGGACTTTATTGCCACTTGCAGTTCAAATCTTGAATTGGTGCTAGTTCAAACTCTGTTACCTGTTTCTAGGATTGGGTTCCACATCCCGATGTTTGTGGGGTTCCTGGTCTTCTTCGTCTCAACCCTCAGTGAGTCTCACTATCCATCTTAAGACCCGGTGTAGACCCGGTTTAGACCTGGTTTTGTCTGTGTAGTGTTTGCGTTCGCTGGGAACTTCGTCCTGCTGATCTCGGCTCGTGTGGTGCAGGGGGTGGGATCCTCCTTCAGCTTTGTGGCAGGTACAAAACCAAAGTCGTCCACTATCACTGCTGTGATACTTTGCAGCGTCAACATTCTCTGGCAGTGTGAAGCTAACTTAAGGCACTGCTCTGTCTGAAGCCCTGTTACTCAAGTTAGACTTTAATCTGGGTTTTGTTTTGACACAATCTGACCATAAAGAACTGACATACCTGAACTTACACCTGAACAGGTGCTGTTAAAGAAGTCCCTCTCAAATAACATTACAGTCACAAGCTAGCTAGCATTAGCCAACGTTTTTTTCAGTGAGTCACTCTCCCCTTTTTGTGTAAAATCAAACTCCTAAACAGGATAATGAATGCTCAGATTGATCATAGGCTCCTGAAAATGTGTTGATCAAGTTCTTGAGTTTTCAGATGATCTTAAAATGTTTTGTGTCAGTGTTTGCTAATGTGTGCATTGTGCCACCATGGTACTGCTGAACATCCCTCCATAGGCATACAGGCAGAACACCCCCAGCATGATGTCACTGCAAAGTATGAGTATCAGTGCTACTGCTACTAGTTGTGTAGTACATTGTGAAGCAGGAGAGCTGTAAAGTCCTGTCCTGTGTGTGGCAGGTCTGGGGATGCTGGCAAGTGTTTACACCGATGATGAGGAGCGTGGCCAGGCCATGGGCGTGGCACTAGGGGGGCTGGCCCTGGGACTAATCTGTAAGAAGCATTTCAGTCTAGACCCGGACTTGGCCCGGACTCGACTGGGACTCGACCGGGACACGACTGGGACTCGACCCAGATTCAACCTGAACCAAAGCCAGATTTAACCTGGACTATGTGTAACACATGCATGTGTACTGGTTTCAGGTGGCGGCCCATTCGGCAGTGTGATGTATGAGTTTGTGGGGAAGAGCTCCCCCTTCCTGGTTCTGGCGGGACTGGCTCTGTTGTCCGGAGGTGGGTGGATTTCTGGAGTAATGTAACATTTTTGTGTACTTTAAAATAATGTGTTCAGACAGAAACTGCTTCCCCCCCAAAGACAAGACCGTAACACCAAAACACACTAATGTACTGTATTCACTCCACTGAGGGGACGCAGGGTGTGCAGCCTGGAGGGGGAGCTTAGGAGCTGGATTTCAATTGTTTTTTTAAGCTGTCAGTCAATAAAACCAAGTCAAGACCTTACACACTTCTGGTCCCTTTGCTATTGTCCCTGATGGTCTCTCTTCTCCAGATAATATCCCAAGTCCACTCTTCTCTGTAAGTTGCAGCATTGTGTGACAATCTATTTCTAAAACATTCAGCTTGTCGTGTATCAGAGGTACATGTTCCAGCCCGGGCTGCGTAATGTCCATAGGCTGTATATATATATAAATGGGCATAGGTAGCCTTCTAGCCACGACATTCCAAGCAGGAAGTGAACAGAGGTGCGATTCGGCTCCACTGGCTCCGGCCCAATTCACCTTCTATTAAAAAATGGTGGCTCCACTCTCTGTAACTGTTGCTTGGCACACTTATGATTCTGGCCTTAAAATGTTCGTATTAACCCACTCTACATGATCCCGGTCTTTTTATTTCTCTATTTTGTCCCTAAATCAAACTATGAACATTAATAACAGCCCAATCAGGCGGCTTCTTCCCTTCCTGCTACTGTTGGCAACAGGTTTGATTGATAGCGTTGCTTAGCGGCCACCACCTGCCAAACCAGAGGTGCACATGCATGTACACTGAACAACCTCACCCCTGATTGGCTCTTTGGTTTTGTGTGAATTTCCAAATATGGTCCCTGGTTGCAGATTTGCCGCTATAACTGCTATCCTTGATGTGCGTCATTTGACTGGAGCTGTGGGTGACGTCACAGGGACATCATGGGACTTTCAGCTTTTTGATGGATCAAATGAAGTGTAGAACCATTCAAAACTATTTCATTCTGGCTTATTGCAGAACATAATGCGCACCAATGGTAACTTGTGTGTCATATTTAAAAAGCATATGACAGGTTAAACTTACTCCACTAAAACACACTTAATTCAAGATCATTATATGGAACATTTTACCTCAAATTTGATATCGTCTTACCCAGTTTGGGCATTTTTTTAAGTTTAAAAATGTAATTCCTTGTTGGATGTCATGACATCACACTAGGGAATTCCGTAACTATTGATAAGCAACCATGCTGTACACTAGGCCAAAACACCTCTATTGAACATAGAAAGTATTATTTGACAAATTATTTAAAAAACACCTTTATATTGTTTAAATCACATTTAAAGTGTCAGAAAAATGTATTTCTTGTGTAAACTATGCCAAACTTTTGGACAGAATTCTTCCAGCGTGATGTCATCAGTGCGGGATTCTAAAATAGTCTTTCTGTCATTTTCATTTCATATTTTTCAATTTTTTTCGCAAACTGCTTCTTGACTGGTGTAAAGTTATAATTTATATTTACAACAGGTTTTATAGCACCAAATTAAGTCAGAAATGGAGAATCATCAAAACCTGTTGTACGCACTTTAAGGTCCTGGGCGCATCTCACCTGGAACCAGGACCTAGAACCACCTACAGCAGACTTTAAAACTCAGTTTGTTTTTACCTTTGTCAACATTTAAAATCTCTATCCAGAGTATTTTACAGGATCACATACGTTTAACATGTTGAACAGCCCAGAAGGGCTTTAAAACTGTTCATTCACAACACCGGGCCACCAGAAGGATTTTACAACTGTTCATATTTCACTAAAAACAGTGGGATAATTGTAAGAAAAGTAATAAAGTGAATTTCGCAAGAAACTCAACTATCACAATATCCCACCCCCCTGTACCTCAGCCCACTCGCTCCCCCTGCCGCTGTACATCAGGCCCCTCCTGCCCCTGTACATCAGGCCCCTCCTGCCCCTGTACCTCAGGCCCCACTGCCCCTGTACCTCAGGCCTCCCTGCCCCTGTTCTTCAGGCCCCCCTGCTCCTGTACCTCAGCCCCCCTGCCCCTGTGCCTTGCTCAGTCCAGTTTTTTCAGACTGAAAATGTCTCGACCTTTGAAACCTTTTCTTCTTCTGTATTTTGTTCCTCAGTGCTGCAGCTCTGTGTCCTGAAACCCACTCTGGTGCCTCCAGTGGTGAGTCCACGTCATGTCTGTCTCATGGTTTGTCACGTAGAAGGTTCCTTTCAGAAGAAAATCTCCAAAAGTCAAAGCCACAAATGTTTTTTTTCCTGATCATTTATTTCAGTCCATTCTCCTGGAGTTTATCCAACCATAACATCTGTAAATCAAATATAATGTTACTGTTTTACAGAGCGCTAAGGGAACTCCTTTACTCACACTACTGAGAGACCCATACATCCTCCTGACTGCAGGTGCCAGGACTGAGCCAGGACTGAGCCAGGACTGAACCAGGACTGAGCCAGGACTGAGCCAGGACTGAGCCAGGACTGAGCCAGGACTGAGCCAGGACTGAGCCAGGACTGTGCCAGGACTGTGCCAGGACTGTGCCAGGACTGTGCCAGGACTGTGCCAGGACTGTGCCAGGACTGTGCCAGGACTGTGCCAGGACTGAGCCAGGACTGAGCCAGGACTGAGCCAGGACTGAGCCAGGACTGAGCCAGGACTGAGCCAGGACTGAGCCAGGACTGAGCCAGGACTGAGCCAGGACTGAGCCAGGACTGAGCCAGGACTGAGCCAGGACTGAGCCAGGACTGAGCCAGGACTGAGCCAGGACTTTGTCTACAGGGGCTCTGACCTTAAGTGGCATGGCGTTGACGGTCCAGGATGCCACTCTGCCCACCTGGATGATTGAGACCATGTGCGCCTCCCAACTGCAGCTTGGTGCATTACCCTGTTCTAAAGTTGTTATTATTAGTTAGTTATTATTTTTAGGCATGGGCTGTTAAGGATTTTTTTTTAGCTGATATCTGATATTTAACCTGCTGCTGTTGCCCATAACCAACTTATCTTAAGATGAAGTAATGGTAACAAATAACCCCTCCCAAAAAAGCAGAGAAAATTGAGCTGTGCTAAAATTTTGCTAATATTTGTATCGAATACCAACCAGTACTGATCTCAACGGATCGAGGTCAGCCGAAACAGATAAAGATAAAGTTTTAACTTCCACAGCTGAAGTTAAGGGCTGAATGGGACAGGGCTCTGTGTTGCAGGCATGATGTTCACCCCGGCTAATGTGATCTACTTCATTACCACAAACCTCTTTGGGATCCTCAGCCAAAGGATGGGAAGGTCAGTCCCTTCATTTTTGTTGTTCATCTAAATCAGACAAATGGCTTGACATTTGATTCAAAATTGTCACACTAGAAATAAATGTTTGTCCCATTTTAACTCTGCAGGGAGATTGCCATTTTTTTAAATAGAAGTTGAATTCATATCATTGTGTCACTACTTTGGGTCAACGTTTGGGGCAAACTTTCCAGGCATGTTTATGCTTTCAAAATAGCCCTGTTGTTAAGCGCTCGTCATGATTCTTTTAACAACTTTTGACCACAGATGTGTCCTGATGATGATGCCTCAGTTTGGAGTCCGTCAAATCAAAACTCTGGGATAAGTTTGTTAAAGTACAAGCATAAAATTTTGGACACCAAGTTTGAAAAATATGTATCACCACTGCATTAAAAAAAATGTAAATATCCAGAATGGGCCATAAACAAAGAGAAACAGCAAGTGCAGCAAAACGGGGGAAAAACACACAAAAACACAAGATTATCAAAATAGGTCCATGGTCACACTTCCAAACGTCAGAGGCACAACCGAACAGATATAAGATCAGCACTCCGGTTAAACCACACATAGAACTACAGCAAATACTAGTACACACCAAGGACAAAACAGACCAAGACCACAAATGTAACGGAATATGCTGTATGTAATGCCTTGTTTGTCATGTGTTTGTATCATACAAAGGTGGTACAAAGGTACACATGGAAAAAGAACACAACCCAAAGAGGCACCTGAGCCATGATAAGCCCACAACAGATTAAGTCCACAATCTCAGACCAGCACCATGGGTGGATCAGGGAGGCCAGCGAGCTCCATACACACACTCACCACATTTTAACTCTCCAGACTCTCTCACACGTAGGATACAGTTCTGAAGAAGTCAGACTGCAGATGCCGCTGTTGTCCTGCTGCTCCAATTAGGAAGACAGAACCGAAATCTATTTAAATCAGCCGAGCAGACACATCACAGCAAAATCACATGACACTGAAGAAGCAGGTGGCAGAGTGCAGCCCAAACTGTTGAGGTCTGAAAATCATCTGAACGTCCCAAAGGTAAAGTTTGTGTGGTTAAATGTTTGTGCAGGTGGTTGTGCTCCATGATTGGGATGATCCTGACTGGACTTAGTTTCCTCTTTGTGAGTAATTTGAACTTTGATTGGCCCATTTGAATCTCATTTTGCTGTGGTTGGTCAGTCTGACTCTGTCTCTGCTGTGATTGGTTCAGGCTGCACTGGCGAAAAGCTTCTATGCTGTGATTGGAGCTGTTGCTGTAACGGGCATGTCCATGGGTCAGTTTGAAACCAGATAAAAATGAGGACTGAACTACGACTAAACCAGAACAAAACAAGACATGAATCCAGTTAACTTACAATAAAAGACTGAAGGGCGCCCAAACCAAGACTGTACCAGGTTTCTAAAGCAGGTCTAACCCAGGTCCCTCGGTCTAGCTCTGGTCTGACCTAGGTTTGACCCAGGTCTGACTCAGACCGATGTTAAACCTATCTCTGGTCTGACCCCAGTCTAACTTTGGTCTAGCTCCGGTCTAACCTTGGTCTAGCTCTGATCTGACCCTGTTCTGACCTCGGTCTCAGCTCTGGTCTCAGCTCTGGTCTCAGCTCTGGTCTCAGCTCTGGTCTCAGCTCTGGTCTCAGCTCTGGTCTCAGCTCTGGTCTCAGCTCTGGTCTCAGCTCTGGTCTCTGCTCTGGTCTCTGCTCTGGTCTCTGCTCTGGTCTCTGTGTTTCAGGGATGGTGGAAGTGTCTCTTTTGCCTGTCTTGGCTCACCTTGTGGACATTCGTCACGTCTCTGTTTACGGCAACGTTTTTACCGTCTGTGAAGTGGCTGTGCGTCTCGGCTTCTTTGTTGGTAAATAAGACATAACAAGACACAGAGCAGCAACTGTGGCAGTGAATAAATCTGAGTTAAGAGTATTCATCTTGTCTTCTTATTGGACTCATCTTATTCAGACAAACTGAGGGAAGAGTGAGGTTCCGACCCTGTGCCAGCCATCACAACACTCCTGGAAAGGCAGTTTACATCATCTCGTACCAATATTGGTCGGACAGATGGATAACAAATTATTAGGGTATAAAGCTGATGAGACCTTGGGCAAAAAGTTCTATATAGAAGCTTTTGTTTGTCTGTTTGTCTGAGAGTGTGATTGTTGGAGCCGTGACAGCATTTGTCCTGCAGGGGGCGCATAATCCATTTGTTTCTCTTCAAATACCTGCCACGATATTTGTAATTGTCCATTACAGCTAGTGAGGAGATGGTGCTGATCTGTACTATGTGTTCAAAGGGCATGGGAAATTAAATCAGCCACTAAAACTTTGTTGATCTCTTTTTGTACATGAATGAACAAAGGCACTGTCTTTCTATTTTGGAAAGCTTATATTACTTTGTATTACTTTAGATAGACTTCATGTGAGGTCTATCATGTGTTTTACCCACATTATTCCACACTACACATTGGGGAATATAAAACATTTGCCTTAAGTATTTCCTTGTGTGGGCTGTAGACACCAGAGCTGTACTACCTCACTCATCCTTTACTGCAGTCGTGGTGTTTGCTGCTCTTCACAAGCGGGCCCACAGCGGGCCCACAGCACAGCCCAGAGGAGCAGTCAGAGTGTGGTGCACCTCCAACACACAGGTTTACACCACCTACAGCCTCTGTGGCCAAACCATTTAAAGGGGCTTCAAAAGGCTTTAGGCTCATTTCCTTATGCCTTCCTTACACTCACACATGTACGTGCACACAGTGACACAATGACAGAACAGATCAAAGTACAGCGAACGATGAGGTTGTGAAATTGTCTTCTGTTCTTGTTTTTTAATTAACTATTTTAAATTCTATATCATAAAATCCCAAGGCAAAGGTACTCAAGACCAGTAACAATGCAAGTAATACATAATACGTGTTCTTTAAAGGTTACAAGAATTCATTTTGTGTCATACAGGATCTTTAAACAAATCCATTACCATTCTTGTGTTTGTCAGGGCCTCTGGTAGGGGGTGCTCTGGTGCAGGCCGTGGGGTATCCAGTCCTGATGGTGATCTCTGGACTCGTCAACATCCTGTATGCCCCCCTCTGCTACTTCCTGCGCAACCCCCCCACCAGAGAGGAGAAGAGGGTGAGACCAGGACTGGACCAGGATTAGACTAGGACCAGACCGGGACCTGACCATGACTGAACTAGGACAGGCCCAGGACCAGACCCGGACCAGACCCGTACTAAACCCGTACTAAACCAGGTCTTTCTGCTGCAGCCCATTGTGGATCGCTATTCCGGACATGGGAGCTGCCACACGGTTGAACCTCAACCACAGGGGGCAGCCCTGATCTACTCTCCAGTCACTGCTTAAATGTGGCTCGTAGTTTTTTTTTTTTATATCAATCTCTGAGATGTCTAAATATTAATAAAGAATGTTGTTTTTATTATGTTATTATTTTTATTGTTTCCCGATAACTGAAATGAGACTAATATTATAGACTGATTGATGGAAATACTGTATCTGTGTCCCCAGGTATTCAAATGTTGAGTTATTCTGAATGACTAAAACTGGACATGTTGTCATTTATTTATGTTATAATTTAGAATTTTGGTTCAAGATGATTATCCAATTCTTTTTCATTTTGGTTGCTTGTTTCAAAGCTGAAAACCAGTTGATTCTGTGTGGAGTTTTGCATGTTTCTCCCCGTGTCTGAATGGGTTTCCTCCGCGTACCCCGGTTTCCCCCATCAACCAAAACATGAACGCCCTTCGAGACAACTGTTGTTATGATTTTGGGTGGTACTAAAATAAAATGAATTGAATTGATTTAAACCTAAAAGGACTCTCTGATCTGCCCCCTTAGGTCTTTGTAAGCATGTTCCTTTTATCCGATCAAAAGAATCACTGGAGACCAGAGAGTAGACTCACAAGAGGTTTATTCCCTAATACATACAATCTAATACAAGTCCGGCGCAATGCTGTCCCTAGTACGTGTACAGAGATCTCAGGGGCGCTCCCGTGTTGATCTGAGTGCCTTACCCTGTGCGCCACATTTAAACATAAATCATGAATATTCAGCAGCTGGGTGTGGACATCATCTTCTTCCTCCCGGCCTCGCTGGTGTGACCTGTGTGACCTAATTTTGGAGTTGTTGCTCATCACTTATCCTGTTGATTTATCTCAGCGTTAACAGCTTAATCTAAGAGACCATGCAACACAATCTATTTTCACAGTACGTTCTTTGCTATGCAATAGGGCAAGAATGGAGTGTGTTTAAGCAGTGTTGCGTGCAAGTTCTAAACCTCCTTGAATCTAATCTCTAATATTATGAGCAATGACGTTTTATGTTCTTTATTCCCCCTTTTGATCTATTTTTATAGATCACCATTTATATGTTTCCTTAAAGTTCATACGGTGGGGCCAATACCGGTAATGTGGGTTTTACCTCCTCCTGCCTAACCATTGTATATTGACCTTTAAGCTGACCACATACAGCGCGTTGAACGACACGTTCAAGTAAAGATCTGATCAATGGAACACAACAACAACCACAAAAGACAAATAATGCAATCACCATTACTAATGTGGTAGCCATTGACATTGCTATTTGTTTCCAAGAGCCAAACATTTTGGAGAACCACTCGTCTAGGGGATTGTTAACACCTGAGTGAGAATGCACTGTGTCCGAGAACATTTGGAGTCCTTTAAGAGTTCTGGTTACGGAGCCATCTGGAGCAGTATTATTAGGAATAAATGTACAACACTGTTCTCCGAACAAAGAACATACCCCTCCCCGTTCGGCTAATAACATATCTAGGGCCATTCTATTTTGAAAAGTAGTTCTAGATACCGTGTTTAATTGTTCAGCCATAGCTGTGCCTAAGGATGTGGTCAGGTTGGTTAAATGCAACAAGTTGTAAAGGAGATAATTTATACGATCTACATTTTTGTTAGGAGTGATAGGAAATATAGCACTAATGAATGGGAGATTTTCAAACCCTACAGCAAGTTGATTGACTAGTTTATATTCATCTGGAACACGACGTGGTACACCTATAGCATCTACATATGTTGGGTTAGGGCTTAGAGCATGATTTAAATCAGACATAGTGTCACGTTGATATCTGGTGTGTGTGGTATGTGAACCTGATTGAACAATAATGGTAGCAGGATAGATAAGAGAAACCAATGAGCACACACCAGTCCAATTACCTGGCATATGTCCTCTGAGCGTGTCACTTCCGCACCACCGCCATACATCAACACGTTGCTTTAAAAGAGTAAAAGATTTGTTTTTGGTTAGATTTTCAGAACACATGTTGGGGTCAATAGAGCCTACATGCCTACAATCTGTACAATTTTCAGGACAGCTACTGGAGACACAGGTGAAATTACCCACTTTGGGAGTGTAAAAAATTGGAGGTTGGATATGAGCTTTTAGGATAGGGAAGATAGGGCCTAACTGTTTACATGATGAGGATAGATTGGAATCGTTCCTTGAGGAGAGCTCCAATGCACATGATGTGTTCTCATAAATGCCCGGGACCAACTGCAGCCGTGGCCTTGCATTAAGACAGAGGATGGTACACAGCCCCAAATTTGTGAGTCAGACCAAACATTTTTTTCAACCTTTTAGAGAGAAGCATTGTTAAAGTGTGTTCCATTATCTGAGCGCACAACACAAGGAAAGCCATGTTTGGGGACCCAAACATTGGTGAGAGCTTTACACACGGAGATGCCATCTTCCTTAGAACAGGGTACAGCTTCAACCCATCTGGTAAAAGAATCAACAATGACCAAAAGATAGCGTTTACCACAGACTCTATCAATAATGTCTGTGAAGTCTATAACAATTTCGGCACCTGGAAAGGGCGCAGGGTCAAATTGGCCTACATGTGGTCTGAGTGTAGGTTTGACAGTATAGAGTTGACAAGTTGAGCATTGAGAGTAAAAATCAGAGATCATGTCGGTCATAAATGGATGGTACCAATTTTGTAATCTAACTGACATTTGTTGTGGAGAGGCATGTTAAGGAACATGGGCATCTTCCAAACACGTTACTTTGAGTGACATAGGCAGAACTGGGTTACCATTAGGACCTCGCCACAGTCCTGTCTCATCCACAAACACTGTTTTTTAGTCCATGTTTGTTTTTCTTCTGGAAAAGCTGTGTTTTGAACAGAAATAATAAAATGTGGAGCAAGTTCCAACTGGGTTTGTGGAAGTGGCTGAGAAGGTAGCATGTATTGAGAAACATATCCCGTGGCTTGTTTGGCAGCCAAATCAGCGGCATTATTTCCCTAAGCTGTAACAGAGTCAGATTTAGAATGGCCAGGACATTTGAGAATAGCCAATTCAGAAGGCAAAATCACTGCTCGAGACAATCTTTGTACAACATCTAAATGCTTAACAGGAGAACCTTTGGCAGTTTTGAAACCATTTTGTGTCCATGAGGCTAAATCACAACACAGAACATTGACTACATAAGCTGAATCGCAATATATATAGTTACCTGTTTTCCAGCAGCAGTCTCCAAAGCCAAACACATGGCTAGGAGCTCAACACGTTGAGCAGAGGGCTGTTCTGTCAGGAGTTCACTTACCAAAGTTTTGTACTCCCCGTTCTTGGGAAAGTACTCGACTACTGCAGCAGCAGAGAGCAGACCATCAGTTTTTCTGAAGCAACAGCCATCAGAGAAAAGAACACATCCAGTGTTGAGAGGCTTGACCTTTAAATCGGGTCTGGCCAAGTTAAGGGTCAGGACAGCGGCAGAACAGTCATGGGGGGTGCCTTCAGTGCCCCATGAGTCAGCCATATTATGTAGGCAAGTTTCCAAAACAAGATGGGGTTTTTCAAGAACCTTAAGTAGGTGTGTCTGTCTAAGTGAAGACATAGTAAACGAAGAAGATTGAACCAATGATACAACTGTGTGATTTGTAACCACGTGCAAAGGATGAGACATGACAATGTGATCCGTCTTCTGAATCAGAGACACGACACCTGCCGCCATCTGAACACGAAAAGGTTGTTTAGTTTCAGTTGGTTCAAGCAATGTGCTAACATACAACAACACACATCTGCCAGCGCTGGACTTCTGATATAACACGCCATTTGCCGTGCCTCTGGAAACAGAACAATCAAGCCAAAAGGGTTGAGAAGAGTCTGGAGTAGCCAAAGCGGCTGCCTTGGCCAGCTCCTGTTTCAGTCTAAGAAAGTCATTGTTTGCCTCATCAGTCCATTCTAACGTAGCAGTCAGATCGCGCATGCCTTGTTGTCTTATCATAGCTCTGAGTGATTGTGTGGTCAGAGAGTAGTCTGGTACAAAGGATCTACTGTAGCCACAGAGGCCTAAAAATGTGAGCATATGTTTCACTGTCACTGGTTTTGGGTGTTGTAAAATGTCTTGTTGGTGTTTAGGGGACATCTGACTACCTTGCCCTGTGATAACCCTACCCAAAAACTCAACTCTTTTTCTGAAACATTGTAGTTTCTTTCTGGAGGCCTTGAGTCCATTTTTTCCTATGCATTGTAGTATCAACACAGTGGCTTTTAGGCACAGCTCTGGAGTTGGGGCAGCAATGAGAATATCATCAACATATTGCATAACAACTACACCATCTGGGAGAGTGACCTGCGACAACACAACTTTTAGACATTGATTAAAAATTCCTGGACTTAATTTGAAGCCTTGTGGCAGTCTTGTGTACTGCAGTTTACATCCTTTGTGTGTAAACGCAAACAGGTGTCTCACCTCTGGATGTAGAGGTAGGCAAAAGAAAGCATTAGCCAAATCAATCACTGTAAACCACTGGTGACGCGGTGTTAGGTTTTGAAGCATTCTGTATGGGTCAGGTACAGGAGGACATGGGTCCACTACAATGTCATTGATAGCTCTGAGATCATGAGCTGCTCTGAATTCGCCAGGTTCTTTCTTTGGCACAGGAAGTAGAGGGGTGTTATAGGAAGAATCAGACACCTCCAATACTCCTGCCTCCCACAAGCCTGTGAGCGTGTCATCAATTCCTTCTGCGGCTGCTTGAGATTTGTGTCTATATTGTGGAATATAAACATGTGTGTTGTGCTCATACTTAAATGTCACATCTGGTGTTGTGGAGCAATGTCCTACGTCATGAGGGCCTTGTGACCAAACAGAGTCAGGGACCTTTTTTAGTTCAATGTCAGTCCTTTCATGGTCTTCCATCTCACGTCCATGATCACGAGATATTACACATCTTTCACACAGTCCTGTAACAGTGAGAAGAGAATCAGATGTTATTTGAAAAGCATTCTGAGACTGCGAAAATAAAACGTTTGCATTCTCAGTGAGTTTCCAATCATCAACAATCAATAGTCGCTTGACCATGGGACCTAAGCTTTTGGCTTGGTGCCTGGGAGACAGTGCAAGAGACACATGTGGAACCGCGTCAGGTGACCTGTACCACAACAACTGGCTGGGTGTGAGGTCACATGATGCAGCCACACCTTCTTGGGCTATGAATAATTTTGTGATGACAAAAGTCCAATCTGTTTCATAAATTTGAGCATCAAATTCTTTGTCTATACACCAAATCATCTTTCCTGTCATAGAATAAAGTACAGTGGAGTGGATCAGTGGGCGGGTGGTAAGGAGCTAGTTGTTCCACCCAGGGCTTCCAGGTTTGCCACCAGGAAGTGAGAGAATTAGGGCAATGTAATCTAGTCCAATAAATGTCTGCAGTAGGTTCAGGTGGACTAGTTTTCCCCATCAGATATTGTCCATTGTTTCCTTAAACAATGGACAATATCTAACATAGCCACCAGGGAAAGTCACTGTTAGTCCATCTTTGTGTAATTTTAATAAATGCACTACATGTAATTTAAAACAGTCTTCGTCCCATATAGCCAATTCTGGGCTTTTGTTCAACTCTTCTTTCACAGGTCCAGGTAAGTCAGTCAGTATAGCACCTTTAAAGATGGTACTAGTGTTGTCGTTTCTAAATGGGTGTCTGTTAGTCTTCTCAAGCCAGCCAGTCATGGCTTTTCTATACCACTCAGCAGTGTCCTGGTCAAAAGTCCATTTTGGAACACTCGGGGCCATAGTCTGTGGGTCTGGAAATAAATACATAAAGCAGTCAAAATAGTCTTTTGCATGTGGTCCCAAGGCAGCCCCATCTCCCACCCCATCTGTGTCTGCAGTGCGTTCAATTGTTGCCAATTCTTGTCGTGAGCATGCTGCGGAGAGAAGAGCTCTTACATCGCCCATGGCAGCCTGTTGACCTGTCACTAGTTTCACAAACTCGCTCACCCAGAAGGAGCCTCCTTTAATCAGTGGCGGGAGCCTGTCACCCATCGCCTGTAAATTTCTGTATTGGAATAGTTCATAGCCACCCAGTTGGCCTTGTGCAGTTACTCTCAATGGATAGTTACCTGGACACTTACTCTGTGTCTTACTCTGTAGAGTACTCCGTGTCCCAATGGGAGACCGTTTGGGGATGCAGCTCTTTCCTCCTCTCTTTCTTCCTTTTTGAGCTGCTTTATGTAGTAATTTTGTCATTACTGCACTTTCTGTCACTTCTTTGTCTATCTGTTGTTCCTCCTCACTGTCCTCTGAGTCACTGTTTTTAGTATTTCTGTAATCACAAAGTTCAAAGGGTTTTATTGTGGTTTGGCTCTTTACACTATCTACATCAGATGAGACTATCTGCTCCTTTTGTTGTGCTAGCTCTCTTCGACTCTGATCCAGTGTTGCCTGTAACTCTGCATTGTCAATGTCTAATTCTGCCTTTTTTACTTCCAATGCCTTTACCCTGTCTTGACTCACTTGTAATTCTCTTAATAAATGTTCTGTTCTGATTTTAGCTTCCTCTCTCTGTTTATCTTGCCCTGTGTTTTGTGCTATAGATATGGGTTGGCCATGAAGCGCTGCTGCTCCTATCCCCAAGGTCAAGTCAGATAGTGACCCATGTCTGCGTAACTCTTTCTCTTTACTTCGTTTACCACGCTCTGCTAATGTTAACCAGTCTTCCTCACTCTGTAATTCAGTTTTTATATTACCTGAGAATTTCATTACAGGGGCCATTACCTGTGTCTGGTCTGGACACGAAGGAGGAGGAGGTGGTGCACTAGGAATTGCAGGATACACAGCATTCGTCCATTTTAGTTGGTCCTCCTCTCTCCAGTGCAGCTTTTTGATCACTTGCTTCTGTGTGTCAGGTTTAGGTCTAGGTGTGAGCTTACTTACCTTGGTGAGTGCTAAGCATGCCACCGCACAGCTGTGCGCCACACGTCGTATCTCCTCGACTGCTTCCACTTTTTTACTCAGTGCCTTTTTCTGAAATATTCTTGCCTTTTGTCTCTCTTCTGTGGTCTGCCCCATGACATACTGTGCTTTCTCCTCTCGTCCTAACCACAACTTACACATTTTCCCCAGCATGGATCTGTCCTCATGTCTTTGGGCATATTTACCTGGGCGCGAATCCACTCTTTATTCAACCTTTCTTTTTCCTTTGGCGTTTTCCTTTTCTCTATGCCTGACAGCACTTGCTCCTCCACTTTTTGCCACATATCTAACCATTCTCCATCCAGCGAGTCCTTGCCGCCCTCTAGTTGCGGATATCCACCAAACTCTTCACACTCTCTTGTAAACTCTTCATCCATAGTTCTGTTTTTGTTCTTTTTTTTTTTCTTTTTTTTAATTATATTTTCCTTGGTTTTACTTCTGTTATTTTATCTTTATTACTTTGTTTGTTATACAGGACTTTAACCTGAACACGACTGTTAACCTTTTTTTGTGAGGGACTCTAACCCTTCACTAGGGACTTGAACCCTGTATACAGGACTTTAACCTGTTTTACTAGTTACCCCGTGGCCCTTCTGTCCCTAAAATGCGATTTTAATACGGTCAGTTTTCTAAATTTTCACCAAAGGTGGCACCAGACAGCACGGTGACTTCCTCAATTTACATGTAGTCAATATGGAAGTTTTGAAAGGTCTTCCTTACCTCTTTAGTTTGCCGCGGCGGGAAGTCACAATGCGTCCAGTCGCCTTGGACCTATCCTCGAGGGTCGGTCTCCGTTCCCAGGGCCTCAAGATTGGATCACGTCGGGGGTCACCAAATTGTAAGCATGTTCCTTTTATCCGATCAGAAGAATCACTGGAGACCAGAGAGTAGACTCACAAGAGGTTTATTCCCTAATACATTCAATCTAATACAAGTCCGGCGCAATGCTGTCCCTAGTACGTGCACGGAGATCTCAGGGACACTCCTGTGTTGATCTGAGTGCCTTATCCTGTGCGCCACATTTAAACATACCGGTAAATCATGAATATTCAGCAGCTGGGTGTGGACATCTTCTTCTTCCTCCCGGCCTTGCTGGTGTGACCTGTGTGACCTAATTTTGGAGTTGTTACTCATCACTTATCCTGTTGATTTATCTCAGCGTTATCTGTAACAGCTTAATCTAAGAGACCATGCTACACAATCTATTTTCACAGTACGTTCTTTGCTATGCGTTAGGGCAAGAATGGAGTGTGTTTGAGCAGTGTTGTGTGCAAGTCCTAAACCGCCTTGAATCTAATCTCTAATATTATGAGCAATGACGTTTTACGTCCTTCATCTTCAGAACGCAAAATTGGTTCCAAAATTATAACAGAACCCAGGTAGCTGATGGGTTTAAATCAGATTTTTTAACTTTAAGTAAAGGCGTGTCCCAAGGCTCAATTTTGGGCTTGCTACTTTTTACCATATTTTTTAATTCATTTATCAATTTAAGACAAAGCCTCATACATTTATATGCAGACGATGCTGCTTTGTATCCAATGTTCCCAATCCAAAATTCACTCAAAAATCTTAAATTATCACTAAATGCATATAAAACTAACTATGATTTTTTTTTTTATTTAAGTGATGTGGAAGCTACAAATCTGTGTACACTAAATACACAGAGTGAAAGAATCTCCTATAAATATCTTGTCTACGTCTGAAAACCAGCCGTAAATGTATTCCCAAAAATAAAATACATTAGAAGGACATGCAAAACTGGATAAATTGGTGCCACTAATGCACTTTAATAATCTGGAGATAAACATTTAAAATCACATTTGCTCCTGTTTTTAATGTTTTAAATGGGTCTATGCAGGTACTTGGTTTGTTTGTATTGTTCTGAATTTCAACAGGGCACTCATGAAAAAGAGAGTCGGTCTCTCATTGGGCTCTCCCTGTAAATATCAGAGTAAAAATTCCAGAGTCACATTTATATAAAATGTATTATAAAATATTTATCATTTTTACCTTTGACAAATAGGCCCTCATATTTAAGTTTAATCTCTGCAGTATGGAATTAACTGTGCGTAGATCGTGATTGAATAGATCTATTATTTTCGTAGAATTATACTAATTAACTAATTAAATAATAACTAAATACAACATCAGGGACCTTCTTTCAGATTCTTGCCTGATCTTACAAAAAGATTGTTACAACAAGGAACTTTTGAATGAAAAATGGCATCAGTATTGAATTTAGAATCTTTGAATTGGGACCACAATAATCAAAACGGAGTTGCCAGGGATTTAACGAGTCACACTGAGGGTGCAGCCAAGTTTCAAAGTGATGCAAACACAACACTCTTGTATTAAAAGTCTACATTTACCTCCTAAAATGAGGTGCACACTTTTAAACAAGGGTGCAATACACCATTTTGCACCTCTGTAAACCTGGGGCTGCTCACAGACCACACTGCATTTCCTGAACAAAGGCAGAAGTAGCTCTGGTTGCCATAGTGCCGACACGTTAGCTACTGTGGCTATGAACAGGTCTAAAATGTTCTATTTTTGTTAAATTTGTATAAAAATTTTGTGTATGTAACATGTAACATATTTTTACTGTTTACTGTTGTGTAAAGAAAACTTTATTTTCACTTTTCAAAGCTGAAAAGACAGCAGTTTGGTGAATGGCCCTTTGATATTTTGCAGTGACATCACACCTTATGTCGTATTGGTGCCTTTTATGTTTTTGATGCTGTAAAAATGTACTGTACGGACATCTCTTTACAAAGTGTGTAAACAAAGCCGTGACACTTACAGAAAAGCTTATGGACATATGCCCTGTTTCAAGAAGCAGGTTTAGTCCAAACTCAGACTTTCACCCTGAAAAGAGATCAACTTCAGTCTCAGAGAGTGAGCTTAAATGCTGAGTCAGTCACCATGGTAACTCAGTCTGTGAAACTAACCTGGTCCAGAGCAGGTTTTATTCTAACCCAGAGTTTAACCAGACTCTGCTCCTGAAGGAGGGCTCTGATTGGCCAGTTCACGGCCTCATTCACAGGAGTGGAAATGGTTACAGTTTGATACAAGATCATGTCATCAGGTCATGTTCTTCCACGGCTGGGACAGAGCAGAAACGAGATCAAACTTAATGCCCAGTTTTTATCGACACACGTCCTGTTCATTTACAGGTGTTTTTATGCAGTAGTTTTGAGAGCATAGAGAAGCATCATTGAGGTCGATCCTGTTTTGCAATGAGTTCACTCTCGGTGGTACGGCCCATTATCGTTATTTCAACCTTTTGAATAATTCTTCAGTTTTCTGTTGAATGATCCCGTGGTGTCGTTTTTGTTTCACTTTAGTTTTGGTCCTGGAGCCCATTGGATAATAAGAGGAAACCACATCAGCTCAGGTCACTGCTTTGAGTTCACATGAGGAAACACAAATGTCTGAAAGACTACTGAAATAATGTACAGTGGTCCCTGGTTTATCGCGGGGTTATGTTCTAAAAATAACCCACAATAGGTGAAGTCCGCGAAGTAGTCAACTTTATAATTATATGTTTTAAGGCTGTAAAACCCCTCACTGCACACGTTATACACTTTTCACAGACAGGCATTAACATTTTCTCACATTTCTCTTCTGTTTAAACACTCTCAAAGTTCAAACCTTTGTAGATAAAAAAAAAACAAGCGCAGTATTATAGAACGAAACCAAATACATGTAAATGTACACCACATCCACATAATCCGGTACAGACGTGTGCACATACACCAAACCCCTATAATCCAGTACAGAAGTGTGCACGTAGCCCACACCCTTATAATCAGTACAGAAGTCTGCACATACACCACATTCCCATAATCCAGTACAGAAATCTGCATGTACACCACATCCCTGTAATCCAGTACAGAAATCTGCACATACACCACATCCCCATAATCCAGTACAGAAGTGTACAGCACATCCCCATAATCCAGTACAGAAATCTGCACATACACCACATCCACATAATCCAGTACAGAAATCTGCACATACACCACATCCCCATAATCCAATACAGAAGTGTACAGCACATCCCCATAATCCAGTACAGAAATCTGCACATACACCACATTCCCATAATCCAGTACAGAAGTCTACACATACACCACATTCCCATAATCCAGTACAGAAGTCTGCAGATATACCACATCCCCATTATCAGTGCAGAAATCTGCACATGCACCACATCCCCATAATTCAGCACAGAACTCTGCACGTACATCCCATAATCCAGCAAAAACGTCTGCACGTACACCACATCCCCATAATACAGTACAGAAGAGGACAGCACATCCCTATAATACAGTACAGAAATCTGCATGTACAGCACCTCCCCATAATCCAGTACAGATGTCTGCGTGTACACCACATCCCCATAATCCAGTACAAAAGTCTGCATGCACACCACATCAACATAATCCAGTACAGAATTCTGTGTGTACACCACATCAACATAATCCAGTACAGAAGTCTGCGTGTACACCACATCACCATAATTCAGCACAGAAGTGTCCACCACATCCCCATAATCCAGTACAGAAGTCTGCACATACACCACATCAACATAATCCAGTACAGAGGACTCCATATCCACTGATTCGAAAGCTTTAATTAAATCCATAAACAGAGCTACACAATCTTGTTTATCAACAAGGGCCGTGAAAATGTCATTTAAAACTTTAGTGGTTGCTGTAACAGGACTACGCCCTTTTCTGAAACCTGACTAACAAGATTCAAAATGGAGCATTTATTTAAATAAACTGTAACTTGATTTGCAACTTTCTAAAACTTATGCAAGACAAGGTCCTTTAGATATTGGCCGGAAATTATTTACATTTTTAGTTGTCCCAAGACAAGACACGAGTCATTTTCCATGATTCTGGTATAACTGCCATTTGAATTGGGAATTTAAAAATATGTAAAAGAGGTTGAATTAAATATGGGGCAGCTTGTAATAGATGTTTTGGATCAAGGTCATCAGCTCCTGTGAATTTCTTTGGGTCTATGGCGTGGAGAGCATTTAAGACCTCCATGTAAGTGACAGGTCTTATGCTGTGCTCACATACAAAGCGTCAAAATGTGCCAAAATTGTGTATAATGGATTTTGTACACTACCCAAAAAAGAAATTAGAGTTTCACAATAAAACAAACCCAAAGGACACATATTTATACAAATTATATGGTATGATAGGATTAACATGGGAATTGCTCACACCCGGGTGAACGTACCTTAAATAAATACATAAATAAACAAATTATGTGAATCTTTCCCAAACTAGCGACTGTTCACAGCATTATGCACTCATTAGGTTTCTGCTGAAGTGTGCTAACCGGCCTTGAGCTAGCTAAGCCGTGTATATAGGTTTCAGCTAAGGTGCGCTAACCGGGCGTGAGCAGACTAAACCTCGTTTATTGTCCGGAGAAGACAAGGTTGGTGCACGCTTTCACACAAACCGCCATCAGGATAATGTCTGGAGAAGAGCCATGTGGCATTGTGGGTGTGAAACTGTCTTAAATCTAAACATAGTGACACAACATTTTGAACCCTACATGCGTACCCCTTTCTGAATCTGGTTTAATTTTCTGAAAGTTTCTGAATCTGGTTTAAGTTACCGTAGTTATGTTAAGTTCTGGTTAAGACCTGGTTTAGTCCGAGTTGGGTCCTTGTTTAGAACAGGTTGAGACCCGGTTTAGTCCCGATTCAGTTCTAGTTCAGTCCTATTTCAGTCCTTATTTGGTCCTGGTTTAGTTCTTTTTTGGTCCTGGGTTAGCCTTGCTTTAGACTTGGGTTATTCCTGGTGTATATCTGGTTAAGCCTGGTATACCTGGGTTAGTCCTCGTTTAGTTCCAGTTTACACCTGCTGTAGTCCTGGTGTATACCTGGTCTAGTCTGGCTTAGTCCTTGGTTTCGTTCTAGTTTACTACTTGTTTAGTCCTGGTTTATACCTGGTTTAAGTTTAGCCCCGGTTTAGAACTGGTTTATGTTTAGTCCCGGTTTAGAACTGGGTCAGGTGTAGTCTCGATTTGTACCTAGTTCAGGTTTAGTCCTGGTTTAAACTTGGTTTAGGTTTAGTCTTTGTTTAGACCTGGTTCATGTTTAGTCTTGGTTTAGACCTGGTTTAGGTTTAGTCCTCGTATAGCCCTGGTTCAAGTTTAGTCCCGGTTTTGACCTGGTTCAGGTTTAGTCCTCAAATGCAGGTGTAAGTTAGTTATGTTAAGTCTTGGTTAAGACCTGGTTTAGTCCTAGTTTTGTTTAGACCAGGTTGAGACCCAGTTTAGTCCTGATTTAGTTCTAGTTCAGTCCCAGTTCAGTCCCAGTTCAGTCCCAGTTCAGTCCCATTTCAGTCCTATTTCAGTCCTTGTTTGGGCTTGATTTAGTTGTTTTTTGGTCCTGGGTTAGACTTGGTTTAGACCAGGTTTATTCCTGGTGTATATCTGGTTAAGACCTGGTTTAGTCCTGGTTTAGTTCCAGTTTACACCTGCAGTGGTCCTCGTGTACACCTGGTTTAGTCTGGTTTAGTTCTTGGTTTTCATTCTAGTTTACTATATGGTTTATACCTGGTTCAGGTTTAGTCCCGGTTTAGAGCTGGTTTATGTTTAGTCCTTGTTTAGACCTGGTTCAGGTTTAGTCCTGGTTTAGACCTGGTTTAGGTTTAGTCCCGGTTTAAACCTGGTTCAGGTTTAGTCCCGGTTTAGACTTGGTTCAGGTTTAGACCCGGTTCAGGTTTAGTCCCAGCTCAGGTTTAGTTTGACTTTAATATTAGTTCTAAAACACATTTCTTTTTAGTTTGTGGTTATTTTGAAGTGTCTCTAGAACAAAGGTGTGATTCGGGGGAGATTTAGAGCCGTGTGATTGGCCAATTCATCTGTCCGTCACCCACTTCCTGCCGTTTGAACTGCCTAATGTTCTTTAATCACTTGTAAATCCGTATAATGCATTTGGGCCAACCACCTCAAACGCATGGGGCAGACAGGTGTGGGGGGGAGGGGCGGAGCTAGGGCTCACCTGGGGGGACACAGGAAGGAAGCGCACTCTGATCTGTGAACACTTCAAAAACAAGCGCCCACATCAGAGGCACGGGGGGGGTATAAGAACCAAACGCACCCCAGTGCAAACTCACAGCACAGAGACAGTCTTCACCTTATTGTGTTTGGATTCTCTTGGGAACATCTTGGATTTTCGGATCAATTTTCAGACAGTTTGAGGACTATTTTTGCTTCAAATGTTTATTTGAAGACTTTGTGGGATTTTCTTAACATTTGAAGGAACTGAAAAAAACTTTATTTTTGTCTGAGCTCAATTAACTCAAACTCACATTTTCTAAATTAAGAACATAAATATTTAACAGAAGCTAACCTCTTCGTTGAGTTTTTTATTCTGACTGACACAAATCTACAAGAATAAGCTTCTTTTTGGTAATATTTAAAAACACATTGATTCACTTTTTATTTTGAATGTTGTAAGGGTTTTTACACAGAGTGCAAAATATTGGCATGAATTAAAACTTAACAAAAGTAATCAGAAAAGTTGTTGCACTGGTCGTGATCCTAGTCTAGTTCTTGTCTAGTCCTCTGATCATGGTTGTGATCCTGGTCTAGTCCTCTGAGCCTGGTCTGGTCCTGATCTAGTCCTGGTCTAGTCCTCTGATCCTGTTTGATCCTAGTCTAGTCCTGGTCTAGTCCTCTGGTCCTGGTTTGATCCTGGTCTAGTCCTGGTCTAGTCCTGGTTTGATCCTGGTCTAGTCCTGGTCTAGTCCTCTGGTCCTGGTTTGTTCCTGGTCTAGTCCTCTGGTCCTGGTTTGATCCTGGTCTAGTCCTGGTCTAGTCCTCTGATCCTGGTTTGACCCTGGTCTAGTCCTGGTCTAGTTCTCTGACCCTGGTTTGATTCTGGTCTAGTCCTGCCCTGGTTGTCCCCCGTGTTGTTGCACTGCTCGTGCCCAAAGATGAGGCTTGTTTTGGGGGTTCTTTTATGTGTGGCTCTGGTCTCTGGTCTGGCCCTGGACTCGAACACTATCAAGTCCTCCAAAGATGCCTCTGTGCCAACGGTACAAACATTAAACAAAAAAAACCTTTACATTTGAGCTTTTAAATGTTGATTTTGATAAACCTCTCCTCCTCCAGCATTCTCAAAATGGGAACTCTCAAAGATCCAACCGACGAGGATCAGGGAGGTCTCACTCCTCTGTTTGTACAGGACCGAGCTGTGACGCTCCTCCAGTGAGTTTAGTCCTCATTTAGACCTGGTTTAGTACTAATTTATACCTGGTTTAGTCGTGGTTTAGTTCTGGTGTAGACCTAGTTTAGATATGGTTTGGGCCTAGTTCATTTCTAGCTAGTCCTGGTTTGATCTTGGTTTAGTCCCAGTTCAGTCCTGATTCAGTTTTGGTTTTGTTCTGGTTAAGTCCTTGTTTGGCCCTAGTTTAGTATTGGTTTAGTTCTAGTTTAGTCCTAGTTTAGACCTGGTTGAGTTCTGGTTCAGTCCTGGTTTAGTCCTGGTTTAGTACTGGTTTAGACCTGGTTCAATCCTGGTTTAGTACTGATTTAGTCCTGGTTTAGTCCTAGTTTAGACCTGGTTCAGTCCTGGTTTAGTCCTGGTTCAGTCCTCTAAATATGTGTGTCTGTTTTCAGAGAGGCTCATGCAGTAACAGGCCGCAGAGGAGACAGTCCAGCAGAGACCAAGACCAGAATCTGGACTTGGACCAGGATTCGGACTTCAACAGGACCAGAGGTAACTTCGTCTAATCTCTTTCTCGTAATTACCAATATGGACTGAACTAAAGGTATTTATTTATTTATTTTTATTTATTTACTGGAAGGACAATGTGCAGATACATTAAAAAGATGGCTGCACCAGATTTAGCAAAATGCTAATTTCCATCTGTAGTCCTTGGTAAGGTAAAAGGAGCTGTTAACATGAAAACTATCGCTTCATGACGTCACAAGGTGGAACAGAGCACTTTGAGCTTTGGAGTTGTAGACAGACTAATAATAAAATGTTTCTCAAAATTGTGTGAATGAAACAAAACACAACTGCAAAACAAGGGCAGATCAACAAAATGGCGTCCTCTAAAATAAGAGATTAATGATTACTCAAACATGAATTATTCCAAATACAACTTCAGAGATTCAATGAGAAAAAACAACTAGAACATGGTTAAAAGTTCTGAAGAGTCCACTTTGTAAAACAGGTCCGCTTTAAACCCCCTCACACCTGTCTGTCCTGTGTGCAGCTGCAGAGATGGGTCCTTGCGTGCGCTCTGGAGACTGTGCAGCCGGACTTTGCTGCGTGAGGTATCTGACGGGGAAACGCTGCCAGAGGATTCCCACAGAGGGCGAGCTGTGCCTGCTGCGGGCTCCCAAGCACCGTCGTGTTCAGCTGGGCAGGTGCGAGTGTGCTGCCGGCCTCACCTGTGCACCGCCGCAGAGACAGGAGCAGAGACAGGAGCAGAGACAGGAGCAGAGACAGGAGCAGAGACAGGAGGAGAGAGAAACTGGGCACAAGAAGGGACAAGGCGTCTGCGTGCCCAAACCCAGGAAAACACGACATTCTGGAAAAAAACGGCATATAACAGACAACTCCTGCTGAAAGACTGATGAGATCAGACCTGATTTAAATGTGGTTCAGTGCCGGGTTGGACTTGGTTAAGTTTGGGTTAAGTCCTGCTTAAGTCCTGGTTCAGTCCTAGTTCATTCATGGTTTAGTCCTGGTTAGGTACTAGTTTAGTTCTGGTTTAGACTTGTTTCAGATTAGGTTCACACCTTTAATACTGATCTAGTACTTGATTTAATTTGTTTACTCCTGGTTTAGTACTGGTTTAGTCCTTGGTTTAATCGTGGTTTAATCCTGGTTTAGTCCTTGATTTAGTAATTGGTTTAGTCCTGGTTTAGTCCTTGGTTTAGTTCTGCTGTAGTCCTGGCTTGGACCTCATTTAGTTGTGCTGTAGTCCTGGCTTAGTCCCTGGTTTAATGCTGGTTTAGTCCTGATTTAGTTCTGTTGTAGTCCTGGTTTAGTCCTGGTTTAGTTCTGGTTTAGTCCTGCTTTAGTCCTTGGTTGAGCGCCAGTTTAGTCCTGGTTTAGTCTCGGTTTAGTCCTAGTTAAGTCCTGGTTTGGTCCTTGGCTTAGTCCTAGTTTAGTTCTGGTTTAGTCCTTGGTTTAATCCTGGTTTAGTCCCGTTTAGTCCTGGTTTAGTCCTTGGTTTAGTGCTGGTTTAGTCCTGGTTTAGTCCTTGGTTTAGTGCTGGTTTAGTCCTGGTTTAGTCCTTGGCTTAGTCCTGGTTTAGTCCTGGTTTAGTTCTGGTTTAGTCCTTGGTTTAATCCTGGTTTAGTCCGGTTTAGTCCTGGTTTAGTCCTTGGTTTAGTCCTAGTTTAGTCCTGTTCAGTCCTGGTTTAGTTCTTGGTTTAGTGATGGTTTAGTCCTGGTTTAGTCCTTGGCTTAGTTCTGGTTTAGTTCTGGTTTAGTCCTGGTTCAGTCCTGGTTCAGTCCTGGTTTAATCCATAGTTTAGTGCTGGTTTAGTTGAGGTTTAGTCCTGATTTAGTCCTGATTTAGTCCAGGTTTAATCCCTGGTTTAGTCCTGCTTTAATCCCAGGTTTTGTCCCTGTTTTTGTCCCTGGTTTAGTCCTGCTTTAGTCTTGGTTTAGTCCCTGGTTAAACCTGGTTTAGTCCTGGTTTAGGTTGTACGATACAATTGATATCAAAACCTCAAACTGTTTTTCCAGAATGGAACATCTCTGAGTAAACTCCCGTCTGGCTGAAACACACGGCTGTTTTTGCTCCACAGATTTGCTGCTTTTTCATTTAAAGTACAAATGACAGGTTTTCATGTTTGTCTTATTCTGACTTGGTTTGGTGGATCGTCCCTGTGCTACATGTTTCTCAGAGTTTACATCAGTTTCATGGCAGTTTGTGGAAAAAAGTACAAATACAAACAGGAAGACATTTTCTCACACTTTAAACCTTCATTTCTCTAAACAACAGTGTTGTCTTTCATTTTTATTTGTCAAACAATCACATTTGTATAATTTAGACAGGTGTTGGCCCTTGTTTACATTATGGTTGTTTTCATTATGTTTGCTAGGTAACAGTTATTGAATCTCCTCTACGTGTGTCACATCTGCTGACCACGTCCAACCAGGAAGTAAAATTATAAACATTATCAAAATTGTTGAACTAGAGAAAAGTGAATGTGTGGTCTGTCCTGTCATATGCACTTTAAATTGCTTTAGCCTGCATCCTGTCATTATTGTTAAATATTTATGTAAATTATAATTTCTATTTTGATTATGTCTCAAACATTTAAAATTTGTTTGTATTTTTCAGTGACGTCTGAACCAAAATAAATATTCTCCCTTTTGTATCTAGTATTTTTAATTTTAACAGCCACATCAAATCTGTAATATCTGCAGCTTTTTACCATCTAAAAAAAATCAATGGTATACTGTCTAAACCAGACTTGGAGAGACTTATCCATGCAGTTGTCTCCAGTAGGTTAGACTATTATAATGGCCTGCTCACTGGCCTCTCCGAACCAGCCTTAAGACAGTTGCAGTACATCCAGAACACTGCTGCTCGGGTCCTGACTAGAACCAGGAAGTACGAGCATATAAGTCCTGTGCTCAGGTCTCTGCACTGGCTCCTGTGGCTCAGAGAAAAGACTTTAAAGCAGCTCTGCTTGTGTACAAGGCTCTCTCCATGGACCAGCACCAAAGTACATCACCCACATGGTAGTGCCGAACCATCTCACACTCCGGCCTCCTGCTGGTGCCCAGAGTCAGGACTAAACGAACTAAACCATGACCGAACCACGACTGAACCAAGGACTAAAGCGGGACTAAACCAGGACTATACCAGGACTAAATCAGGACTGAACCAAGACTGAACCAGCCCTAAACCAGGAGTAAACCAGGACTAAACCAGGACTAAACCAGGATTAAACCAGGACTAAACCAGGATTAAACCAGGACTAAACCAGGACAGAACCAGTACTGAACAGGACTAAAACAGCACTAAACCAAGACTGAACCAGGACTAAAACAACACTTAACCAGGACTAAACCAGGACTTAACCAGGACTTATATTATATACTTATATTTAACTTATATTACTTACTATATTTGTTCAATGTTTTTGTGGAAGATAATTTATTTTATTTGATGGACTGTAATGACATGTACTACATGATTTATGAACATACTCAAATAAAATTCAAAATTCAAATTCAAATTTTAGATTCAAATGCTCAAAGTGGCCAGCCTTTGCTTTGTGAACAGTGCTACCAACGTGGAAATAAGGAGGAAACTTTCCTCCTTTGATTTGGTTTAGTCCATGAGGAGTCTAGGGGGTGTTGGTTTTTATATATTTTCAATTTTTATAATCTTGCAAATATTAAAAGGAAAAATCGTTTTCCAAAATAAATGTTCTCCCCTCTAGTACCAGTAAAAGTGTGTAAATAGCGGCATCAAGAGGCCAGAACTGGGAACTTCAGGCAGCAGTTTAGGCTGATCTTCGGACTATGGTCAATAGCCAATATTTTTAAAATGTTTACGTTGTAATGTTGTTGTAAAGTTAACAAAACACTTTTTCACTGTTGTAAAGATAATTAATAATAATACATTTTAGTGTGATGTAATGTAATTAGCGTTTAGTTGCATGTTGAAAATTTCCATTTTCACTGTTTATGTTGACACTTTGCAGCTAATGTCATCTACATTCCCTGGGGGTGTTTTGATAACTATAGGGACTGCTCTGTCTGAAGCTATGTTAAACTTTAATCTGTTTTAACACAATCTGACCATAAAGAACTGATTCATCTGAACTACAGCAGGTGAGCTGATTTGTGCTGTTAAACAAGTCCTTCTAAAATAACACTCAGGCCATAGCTTTCTGGGGGCTCTAAGCTGAATTTGTTTCTGCCAGCAGATGCCTCCTGGCTCAGCTATTAATGATTCACATTTGACAACATTATGACTCTGTTCTCATTACCTTGACCAATTGTATTTGTGTTTATATGACCAACATCAGACTGAAAATATCTAGAATGTCATAACTACTACAGCCACAATTACCATAAACAAACCTATAAGGGGGTCCAGATTTTTGAAATTCTAGACAAATTTCTGGTGAATTAAATGTGTTCCAGTTGGCGACAGTGGCCCTACATTTGCATTATAAAGGGTCCTTGCATCGGTGTAAACACATAGCTGCCCTCACCTATGCCAAAATGGTCAAAAACAAATGTAGGCAGCAGTAGATATTTTGCTACTATAGATATAAAACAAATTTAATTGTTTTAGAGCAGGGGTGTCAAACACATTTTCAACGAGGGCCAGATAAGCAAAATGGCTGCCCTCAAAGGGCCAGATGTAAAATAAATCTAACTACTTTTTTAACTTGTTAATTAACTGTTTCTGTATTTATTGCTTATTCAAGTTACAAATATTGCACATGCATCTGCCTAGATGTAAAGATATGGCTGTGTAACTGCATATTTCCTGATAAAATGACATTTTAAGACCATCATACCTTTTAATTTACCATGTTGAGGGCCACATAAAATGATGTGGAGGGCCGCATTTGGCTCGCGGGCCTTGAGTTTGACACATTGTGTTTTAGAGGGATATTTAGGCTGCTGTAAACACACCAGCCCTGTGTCCAATAAAACTTTATATATTATACTATTTTAATATAAATATATGGGCTCTTGGGGGCTCTCTGGTGGCCTTGGGGCACTAAGCAGCTGCTCAGTCTGTTTATAGGCTGGACCAGACCTAAACAGGACCATGAATGCTCAGATTGATCACAGGCTCCTGAAAATGTGCTTAAGTGTTTAAATCAATTTTTTCTTGAGTGTTCAGGCAATCTTAAAACTGTGCTTGCCAATCTGTGCATTGTGTCTTCATAGAAACAGCTGAACATTCCAGCATAGAGATACATGTAGAACACCACCCCCGTGTGATGTCACTGCAAAGCAAACACATCTATACAGTATACAGTAATTTACACATATGATGCATTGAGACACACTGGGATGGGTTAGGGATGACACAAAGAGCATTTATAGGTATTCTTTAAAGCCCCATCTTGTAATTTTTTTTTTTACAAAAAAAGTGCTGGATTGACTGACTCTTGTGAGCTTTAAGCCATGTTATAATGTTGTTACTTCCTCAAAAACATACCTGGAGTTATGTTTTTTTACATTTACACATGTTTGACTAATCCTTTTATTATTAGTCTGTCTACATCTCCAAAGCTGAAAATGCTCTGTTCCACCTTGTGATGTCATGAAGTGGTAGTTTTCAAGTTAACAGCTCCTTTTACCTTTAGTTCAGTAGAGATTGGCAGTTCCAGGACCGAAATGATGCAAATGATTCTATTGAAGGTGTATGGAGTTTAAAAAACACAGTGGAGCACTTCCTGTATAACCACATGACATCACAGGTAGAACAGAGAGTTTTCAGTTTGAGATCTCAGCCTAAATATGCAGATTTGAATTGTGAATGAAACAAAACACAACTCCAGGTATATTTGTGATGAGGAAGCAATATTAGAATATATATCAGAAAATGGCGTAATACGGGGGCTTTAAATCCAAAAAAGGTCCAAAATTGGCAATGTGAAACACAAAAAATAGACAAAAAAAGTGCTGGATTTTTTCATTACACGTGAGCATGCATCCCAACAGTGAGCGTCTCCACAAACTCCTACTTGTGTCCATGGAAATGTTGTTCCTTTGGCTATAATATTCAACGTATCTATCTTCACGGAGAATGTTACTAAGTATGGTTTTGTATTTCCATGGAATTATGCAACATGCCACATCCAGAAGTCCAACTGACATCAATGTATGATGTCCATCTTTCCTTCCCACAAGTGAAGATAGAATATTTCAAAAAGCTTCAGTTGGTCTTTTCTTCAAATTACTTTTGTGTTTTCATCTAACAGACCAGAGTGTAGTCATCATCAGAAGAGTCACAACTGAACTCTGCCACCTAAGACCACTGCAAAAGGGAAAACCATGTTGTGGACTGGGATAGAGCCAAAAACATTAAGACAGAGGACAGCAAACACCATAGCTAGATAAAAGAGGTAGTGAAAATCTTGAAACGTGCCCATAAAACACTAAACCAAGACAAGGGGGAATCTTCCTTTCCCACACTTGAGATACTTTAAAGACACTGTGTAAATCTTATTTTATGATCCATCTGTCAGATTATATCAGGAATCAATTAGAAAATGCCACACTCTGGAACTTAAGTGATCATCTGTCCCTCTTTTGGTTTTCTGCCCTGTCTTTCGCCCCATTGTCTCTCATCCTACTTATTTAGAGAATGTCCCCCTTTGACACTGATGCTTGTAAAGAAAACCAGACTTTTTGGCCATACTGGGAATCAGGGTTGTATGAAACGTTGGCAACTTTAACTTTTCCAGTCTATCTCTGCGTTACAACTGTGGATCTTATTTTGTTTCCATGGTTACGGCTACTATAACTGGAAATCATCCACTACATTCAGCAACATGTCCCTCTTTCACTCTACATGTGGAATATTCCAGACAAAGTGATATCAGGTCTAGCAAGTAGTGTGTCCTTCTCCACAAAAGTTACACAGTGCTTCTTTAAGAAAGCTAGTATTATAATCTTTATTGTCAACAAGACCTGGTTTAACCCCAAATTAGTTCTGATTTAGTCCTGATTTAGTCCAGATTTATTTCTTGGGTTATTCCTATTTTATTCCTTGTTTTGTCCTGGTTTTGTCCTGGTTTGGTCATGGTTTAGTCCTGTTTGGTCCAGGTTTGGTCCTGGTGTAGTCCTGGTTTGGTCCTGGTTTGGTCATCGCTTAGCCCTGGTTTAGTCCTTTAAAAATTCCTTTAAAAAATAAAAAATTTTGTTGAGTTTTAAATAAGTAAAACACTTTTTACTCAAGCCTCTACTCCTCCCCCTCCTCTTCTCCCCATCTCTTCTCCTCCCCCTCCCCCTTGTGTCCTCTCTCTCTCTCCGTCTCTCTCTGAGCTGCAGTACTGCTTCCTTCATGCAGGGGCGCTTCCTCCGGTTTAGCGGTAGCAGTCTGAACCCATTCCTCCCTGTGTCAAATCTCTCCTAGCTCCTACCTCGTCTCCTCACCTCATTTCCTCACCTCTCTCCATCAACATCACCGCTGTCCGGATCACCTCCAGGCTCCAGCAGAACGAAGGGATGCTGCCACCGCGTGAATCCCACCGAGCAGTCCCCTAGGCCGGCTGCAGAGGAGCCGCAGTGCCGGGGGCTGTCTGGAGCTCTGGGGCCGCCGTGTTGCATCGTCGAACCGGGTTATTTTCGGGTCATTTCTCGTGCCTGGGTCGTGCGGGGGTCCGTGGATTACATCGGTTCTTGGAGCATACTCTCTCTCATCTGGATGTAACGGAGGCCCGGGAAAGGTCGCGCTGCGTTGCCCGGGCGCAGAGCTCGAACACCGGGGAGAGACTGGAGGTAGGTCCGCTGTTTGGAAACGCCATTCCCGCAGCGTTGTGCCTGCGAATATAACAGCGAGATGATGAAACACAGGAGATCCACCAAATGACATATTACATCATTGTTTTAGATAAGACCCATTCCTATATGACAAAAAACCCGTAAAATGTGCGTTACAGGGCAAGGCTAGCGTGTTGCTAACAGCGGCATTCCATTGTCAGAGCCTTGTAGCTGGAATGCTAACAAGCTAATTCAATAATCCAACATTTTTAACCAAGAAGCACTTATTTCATTCGGTGTAAAACATAAGACGTGGCGTGTCATGTTCGCTACTTCCAGTGCGTGAAATTATAATATGTTACAGTGAATATTTTTGTCCCGTGCTCGTTTTTTCGCCTCGTTAGCCTGTTAGCCGTGTTAGCTCGGGTCAGAATGCCATAAAGGTGTTAGCAGTTAGCTTTAGCCTCAGAGGAATCTCAAAATGTCTCCCTGGTTTTGTGTGGCTCGCAGACGGAGGCTGAGATTCAGAGCCGTGTCGTGTATCTCGCATTTTCACGTTTATCCGCTGTTTTTATCATTATTATCTCGAAAATATGACATTATCCTTACATTTATTAGCTGGACCGTGCGTGTGAGAGGCGCACGGGGGAGGGCAGGGCATCTGGTTGGATCAATTAATTTATTTTCTTTTATTATTGTTTAATACAACAACGCCATACACTATAGATTGTTACTCGTATATCTGATAAATATTTATCTATTTTTACCATCCTACGTTTTGACAATTTTATGTTTTGAACTATATATGTTTACAATTTCCTCAATTTGGTTCTTGTTTGTGTCAGTCAGGATTGCTATAGTTGAACTTTTATAAATAATAGAATTTTATATCTTGTTTGTTTGAATTTATGAGAAGGCCATTAATATATTTTTTATTATTATTTTATTTGTGTATTTTCCGTTTGAATTCTCTAGGTTTTTCTAGAATTAGTTGAGGAGAAATGTGTCATCCTTGGCCTTGCGATTAATCAGATATTATCAGATTTCTGGGCCTTTGAGATTACTTTAATGAGATGTAAACTGCAAAATCTGATGTGTGCAATCAGAGGCTCCATGATCAGAAAAAAATATGATTTGACTTTTTACATGACATTTAAAGGTCCTGTATTACACAAAACTGACTCTTGTGAGCTTTAAGCCATGCTATAATGTTGTTACTTCCTCAAAAACATACCTGGAGTTGTGTTTTGTTACATTTACACATGTTTGACTAATCCTTTTATTATTTGTCTGTCTACATCTCCAAAGCTGAAAATGCTCTGTTCCACCTTGTGATGTCATGTAGTAGTAGTTTTCAAGTTAACAGCTCCTTTTACCTTTAGTGCAATAGAGATGGGCAATTCCAAGACTGAAACGATCCAAATGATTCTATTGAAGGTGTATGGAGTTTAAAAAAACACAGTGGAGCACCTCCTGTATTACCACATGACATCACAGGTGGGACAGAGAGCTTTCAGTTTGAGAGAAGAACTCGGTGTAAATATGCAGGATTGAATTGTGAATGAAACAAAACACAATTCCAGATATGTTTGTGATGAGGAAGCAATAGTAGAACATAAATCAGAAAATGACTTGATATGGGGGCTTTAAATCCAAAAAAGTTCCAAAATTGATATTAATCGTATTTGATTGCACATGTAACTGCAGCCAGATAAATCAGGTTCAATTCAAATGTATTTTTACAGCATATTTAAACCAACTTCAGCAGCACCAAAGTGCTTTACATAATAATCAAATACACATATAACAGGGAAATCACATTAACTAAGCTTAGTGCAGCACAGCAATGGAAATTCTCTCCACATGCTTTTTCACTCTCAGAAATACGACAATGTGTCCAGTTTGTTTTTTAATGTTTTTTTGTTTTTTTTTATGTGATCGGTCACTGTTACTTTCTGAAGGTTTTTTGTGGATTTCATTGATATAGAAATATAAATAGGGACCATACTGTATATATTAATGGGCATAGCTAACCTGCTAGCTGCTGCATTCCAAATAGGAAGTGATCATGGGAGCTTCCAGCTCCATCGACTGTGGCTCCCATTCACTTTACAATACAAAACTATGGTCCCTCTCTCTGTAACTGCTGTCCATAAATCAAGATCTGAAAATTAATAACAGACAAATCAGCTGCCTTCTTTCCTCCGAGATCGCTTCAGCTAGCATTAGGAACAGATTTGCCTGACAGCGTTGCTAGGCACCCGCCACCCAGCTAAACAAGCGGAGCGGGCGGGAAAAAGAGTTACCTTCAGCAGCCTTGCTCTGGATTGGCTCTTTGGTTGCTATGACACTCGCGGTCGGTATTTCAAATATGGAACTTAGCCCTATAAGTGCAGGCCTCGATGAGATTAATTTGACCTGAGCCAAACGCTGTGGTGACGTCACACTCACTTAGTCCACTTTAGTGGACAGTCTATGGTGGGGACAGATGATGGCAAAGCTTTTTTCCCCCCCTTAGATTTATTGTGTAAGTCAAACATTTCAGAGAATTTACTGTTAAATAAATTACTTCAATGTTTGTTTTTTAAAGACTTGATTTTTGGCTTTATTATTTGTAAATAGTTAGTTATATTTTTATATTTTCTATATTAATTATGAATGAGCTGAATCTTTAAGTAATGTTTTCAGTTATTTTATACCTATGAGGTGTGTGATTAGGCATGTGACTTTAGTGTCTGCAGAAAGATTTGGGATTTTTTGGTATTTATCTGTTTAAAAAAAAAGGAATTATTCACACATTTATGTAAATACATAGTTTCCTTTTTCTACATAAAATTCTTATACAGGTGTAGTCTTGTTCAGAGATGGACGTAGATGTTGGTTGGCTGATATATCTGGCCAATATTTGCACTTTTTAGCGCGTCAGCTTTTGGCTTTAAATCTCTTGTACGGGCTAGTATATTTTTTGACCAACTTGCTGCCTAAAGAACACACAAAGTTTCATTTGAACACTAGAGATAACTGCACAAATGTGACGACACCGCTCTCTTATAGGTTTCTATTGAATTTTAAATTGTATAATTTGGGAGAAGAAAATCAAAGTAGGATCAAAAAATGTCAGCAGAGCTCATTGGCAACAGCCATGGAAAAATATCTCCATCTCTAATCACAACTGCACCAGAAATAAATAGTAGTTGTTGCATGAGCTTCCCCTGCAGTTGTAGTCTTGTGAGTGCAGTTTAGGTCAGATACTCAGAGATGGGGGAATAGTTTTGAGAGCTTTGGGGACATCCCCTTTTTAGTCGACCAGTCGATCAGCAGCACATGTCTTTAGTGGACGACAGCCCTAGAATTGATAATGCTTGCAGATGTCAAAGTTCTTTAGTTTGTATTATGTAGAACTATAGGTCCCTATGGCTTCATGGGGTCTTATTCTGTCTAAGTTGTCTTAAAACTGGTTTAGTTCAAAGTTCAGTTGTAAAACCACAGTCAAAGCCAGAGGAGTCGAGAAAGATGGAGACTGTGGGTAAATGTGTTTGTATAAAGTAAGATTTCATGCAGTTCAGATTTCACAATACTAAAAAATTCAAACTTCATTTTGATACTAAGGAATAGACTCGATACCATAATGATAGTAAAAAACACTTTTTCTTTAGACAATAGAATGTGATTTTCCACATTAAATGGTAGTACTTTGTTTTCTATTCTCATGTGGCCTTATATCTGTGTAACCACTCAGTGGTCCAGGTAGGTTCCATAGTGGTCCATGGGTGGATACTAGTCTATGTGGTCTTTAATTTGTTCTGATACAGCTCAAGATCATTCTAAAAATTTCAGGAAAGGTTAATTTCTGTCCTGTCAATGTGACTTTTAGCATCAATACCTGCTCAAATGAGTATCTATTTTCAATAATAGTTTTAAGATTGATTAGTATCTGATTTTCTTTTGACAGCCCTATTTCAGAACATTTATATATTTATATTTAAAACTAAAGGGCTAGGAGATTATTGGACCTGCTAAAATTGTTAAAGTGAATGTGTTTTCTTTCTTTCAGGGGTGACGTGTGATTGGACGGAGCCAAAACATGAATCCTCTGAACCAGATGAAGGCGGGGCTCAACAACCCTCACAAGTAACGCACCTGTCCTGTGTGACATCATTATTATGGGACATGGAGGGGCATCTGACGCACCACAACATCTGGGAGTGCATTTAACACAACACAACATCTGCAGTTTAACAACAGACATTTGACCTGCCCCCATCTCAGTTTAACACTACAGGAGGATGGGAGGGCATCTGACACAAAGGGATATAGGAGGATGGAAGGACCTCTGACACTTGGGGATATACAGCAGGAGGATGGGAGGGCATCTGGCACGTGGGGATACAGAAGGATGGGAGGGCATCTGAAACAAAGGGATCTAAGAGGACGGAAGGGCATCTGAAACAAAGGGATCTAGAAGGATGGGAGGGTATCTGACATACAGGGATGGAGGAGGATGGGAGGGCATCTGAGTCTAACTGTCCTCTCTCTCTCAGTGATGGCTCGTATCCTTATGACTCGAGTTGGCAGCAGCCTCCGAACCAGCCCACAGGGTCTCTGTCTGTGGTCACGACTGTGTGGGGAGTCACCAACCCCTCGGCCTCTCAGGTAACACTGCACCTTCCTGCAGCTGTCAACGCCTGCCACGATAATAAAAAAAAGGCAATCTTGATTCCAATACTACGGTGATAATATAGCAACCAAAGAGCCAATCCAGAGTGAGGTTGTTGAAGGTAACGCCCCTTCCCGCTTGCACCACTAATCTAACAGGGAGCACACGCATAGCAACACTGTTGGTCAAACCTGTTGCTAACCTCGGAGAAAGAAGTCACGTGATTTGTCTGTTATTAATGTTCATATCTTGATTTAGGGACAAAAAGGCGAAATAAAAATTATTTTTAAAGAACTGTTATAGTATTGTACTCTGTTATCACTGAAAACAACTACAAGCTAGCGGAGAATATTCTGGATGAGCAGGGCCGTCAACTAAAATTTGGGGACCCAGGGCAAGAAGTCTCATACGGGCCCCCCTCTAATACAAGTTAATAGGAAGCGAGTCCAAATCTGGGCCCCTAAACCCTGGGACAACAGACTCCCCTGTGGATACGTTTTTTTGTTTGTTTTTGTTTTGCACACTCTGGAGATATAATGGCGATTATCTTTGTTCACGATTATCACGATTATATAAAATGTCCCACGAACGATTATTGTCAACCCTTTTTAGTGATTATCGTGACGGGTCTACACACAATGTGCCCAGTGCTAACTCTCTTCTTTTTACAGGGCCTTGGAGGAGGTGTGATGGGACCAGGCGCCTCTCCCTCTGCGGGGCCCATGATGCAGGGGCCCCCCTCTGGAATGGGAGGGGGTCCTGGAGGCTATATGGGGCAGCAGGGCTATGGCGAGCCCAACAAAGGCTACATGAGCCAGGGCATGTACGGGCGTGGGCCTGGGGGGTATGGAGGGGCTCCAGGAGGCTACGGGGGCAGGTGGGTGATCTGAGGATTATGAAAATGGTGCTGGGGGTGTTCTACATGCATGTCTATGGTGGAATGTTCATCAGTTACCAGAGACATAATGCACACGTTGGCAAACAAAGGATGATACATTTTAGATTGTTTGAAAACTCTAGGAAAACCACAAAAGTGATTTAAGAGCACATTTTCAGGAGCATGTGATGAATCTGAGCATTCATGGTCCTGTTTAGGAATTAGATTTTCAACAAAAAGGTGAGAGTAGCTAACTGAAAAACTGTTGGCTAATGCTAGCTAGCTTGTGACTGTAATGTTATTTGACTTGTTTAACAGCACGAATAGTCTCACCTGCTGTAGTTCCAGCTAAATGAATTCTTTCTGGTCAGATTATGTTAAAAAATAAAGCTTAGATTAAAGTCTAATGAAGCCTCAGACAGAACATGCCTCCGGTTAGCATCACGTCCCTGGGGAATGTTGATGACATCAGCTGCAAAGTACCAATAGGAATCTGTCCAAAGTTCATAATTTAAACAAGTCCAGAAGAATTGACCAATGAATGCAAGACTCACATTTCAGAACATGTTTGCACAGATCTATTGATTTGATTGTGATTCATCTCAGTCCTAACAAGGATCATGTTTTATGATTTGATTTTTCACACTCCCATTGTGTCAGTGCTGCTCCCCTGACTCTGCGCTTGTTACAGTTACCCGTCAAACCCCGGCGCATCACGGGGCTCTGCAGACTTCACTCAGGCTGCTGCTGCCGCTGCTGTGGCTGCCGCTGCTGCTACAGCAACAGCCACCGCCACGGCAACCGTCGCCGCAGCGATACAGGAGAAGCAGAACCAGGAGGTCAACTACGGACCTGTGAGTACTATCACCATAGGCTGTATATATCTATGTATGTAAGTAAGTCCGTAACTAAACCACGCTTTCTTTGTAGTAGCACTTCCAGTTAAGAGGAAATCCTGTGCATTTCACTGGAGAATTTGGGAAATGTTTTGGCACAAAAATATTAGATAAAGTAGGTTGGTTTGGGCCAAATGTTCAATGTTTATGTCATCCAGTCCGGGTTTTAGTCCTGGTCCAGTCAGAGTTTTAGTTTTTAGTCTTGGTCCAGTCCGGGTTTTGGGTTTTAGATTTTAGTCTTGGTCCAGTCCAAATCCAGTCCAAATCCAGTCCCCGGTCCAGTCCTGGTCAAGTCCTTTGCCTTCTCTTGACCCCCTACCTGTGTTCCAGATGGGTGCTCCAGGCTACAGTCCCCAGTTCATGTCCGGTCCTCGAGGTCCAGGGATGGGCCCAGGACCAAACCGAGCGCCTCAGTCGATGGGGCCCATGTTTGGAGGAGGGCCCCAGAGGCTCCCCCAGCACCCGAACTATGGCCCCCAGCAAGGAGCCCACCTGAGGCAGCAGCAGGGACTCAAGCGGCCCTACAACTCCGAGGTGAGACCTGAGGTTTAGTCCTGGGTTTAGTCCCTGGTTAGTTTTTAATCAGTATTATGTGAATAAAATTTGATTTACCCAAACATTCTGTTCTCATGAATCTCGTTTTCTGTCCTCAGTCGTTCCCGGGAATGCCGCAGCAGTATGGAGTCCCAGTCGGGTCTGGACCTGGGTCTGGTTCAGTCCCTGGGTCTTACTCTGGACCTAACATGCCCTACCACACAGGTACTTAGTCCTGGTTTAGTCCTGATTTGATGCTGGTTTAGTCCTCCTTTGGTCCTGGTTTAGCCCTGATTTAGTCCTGGTTTGGTCCTGGTTTAGTTCTGGGTTAGTCCTGGGTTAGCAGTGGTTTAGCAGTGGTTCAGTCCTGGTTTGTCCTGATTTAATCCAATGCACACACTACAGTTGGTTTTCTGTGTGTTAGAACATTTGTGGGTTGTCTCTCTCTGCAGGTGCAGGAGGCCCTGGCCCTGCCCCCCAGCGCTCAGGCTCCTCCCCCTCGTATCAGACTCATAAAATGGGGCTCCCTCAGTACCAGCCACCTGGACCCACTTCACAGCAGTTCTACAAGGTACCGCCTGTCTGCTAGAGTTGAAGAGGGGGATTATGAAAAACAGATTTTCCTACCATGTTATAAGGTCCACCCAACAAAAACACACCTGAAGAGGTTTCAGATGTCATCAATGCATGTTTGAGTAATCTAGCGATCTCTCCCGGACCCTATTTGTACCCTCCTTATGGTTAGCTGTAAGATTTGAACGAGGCTCCAGCCACAAGCCTACGTCACCCATGCTCCCACGTGACAGTTCTCCGGAAATATACAAAAACATGATACAAAACTGTACACAGCAACTTGACAAACCTGATGTGATTTGCAGTAGTTTCATTAGTGGGATGCAGCTGATTGTGTTGTGATAATGCTCTGAGTGACTTAGCACGGAGAGCAAAGGGAGCGAAGACTCAGAGTGTCAAAAACAAAAGTCAAACTTCTAAAACATGTTAATTTGTTGTTTTGATAAATATAGCCTTTTCAAAGCAATACAATTTAACATGGTGATCTAAATATGTTATGTGTTACAGTTAATACGGTTAATCACAGTGGCTGAGTGGCAACACTCATACCTCACAGCAAGAAGGTTTTGTTCAATCCCCGGGTCGCCCAGGCCTTTCTGTGTGGAGTTTTGCATGTTTCTTCCCGTGTCTGAATGGGTTTCCTCTGGGTACTCTGGTTTCCCCCATCAACCAAAACATGAACGCCCTTCGAGACAACTGTTGTTGTGATTTTGGGCGTTACAAAAATAAAATGAATTGAATTGAATTAATACCCCACAGAAGCAAAATACACACCCTCTTTAATACCCCATAGAAGTGAAATACCTCCTCTTTAATACCCCATAGAAGTCAAATACTCTTTTTAGTACCCCAGTACCCCTAGAAGTAAATACCTCCTCTTTAACACCCCATGATATTCCAGTACAGTTTATAACATGGCTGTGTTTTCAGCAGGAGCAGTTTAACGGACAGGGCGCTGCGCTGACTTCTCTGTCAGCAGGGGGCGCTGGAGGAGTCTACAACTCATTTAACCAGTCCTCAGGGGTAAGACGGAATCTTGATTTGAAAACATAAACACAAACTGCCTTGGTACATTGTCATCAAGTTAAAGGTGCACTCTGTAACTTTGTCTGCTTGTCTCCATGGAGATGTGTTTGCTTTGTCCAGAATGTTCCATGGTATTAATGTTAATGTTGTCGGGTTATGTATCTCTAGTTATGTTACAGGAGTTTGTATCGCTTGAGGAGTAAACAGGAGTTTGCATGCTTTTTTTAGTATGAGTGGGCTGGCTTGTTCACAGATTTGACCTGTAATGTGGCCTAGTTGTATTGTTGTAAGTTGTGGGCAAAACAATAACTTCATGTTTTGGAGCCGCGACCAGAAAAGTTACGTAGTTCACCTTTAACCCTTTAAGGACTGAGCACACTATGGGCCAGTATAGGTCACCTAGACTTTTATATTTTTGTTAGTCATAAAAATCATATTAAAGGAAGTATCAGAATTTACAGCATTTTTTCACACATCTACTTCTATTTTACACATCCATCCGTATGTTTTCTTTTATGCATCGAATTAATGACAGGGAAAATCCCCGCAGCAACCGCACTCTCATTCGTCACCTTCGCGGAGCAACAGAGGCAGATTACTGTAACTGACGGAAAAATATTTAAATAGCCCCGTGCCTCCGCTTTGAGACGCTGTTTGAATTTACTTGAGAGCACGACTGGTTGCGGAGTTACGCTGCTGGAAAGTCCGCATCCACGGTCTATCGGCGACGATAGCCTTCGACGCTATAGGGTTAAGCAACCAATTCTTCAGTTTAAGTTTGTCAAAAGTATCGAAAAACAGATGCTAATTGATACTAAAACTAGTATCGGAACTAGATACTAATTTTTTGCAGGTATTGATACTAAAAAAGTCCTTCCATTCTCTTTCCTCTCTTCCCCTCGTCCCCATCTCTCTCTCCCCCTACATTCCTTTACCTTCTTTCATTCCTCCCTCTCTCCTCATCTTCTCTTCCTCTCTTTTACCCCATTTGATTACCTCCTTCCTCTCCCACTGTCTCTTCCCTTTCTTTCTCTCATCTCCTCTTTCCTCTTCTCTCCCCCTCTCCATTCCTTTACCATCTCTCCTCCCTCCCCCCTTCTTCCTCTTTTTCTGAGAGCAAGTCTAAGACCCCATATACTAGTATACGCCCATGGACCACTATGGAACCTACCTGGACTACTGAGGGATTACAGTGAACTGTCTAAAGAAATAGTGTTTTTATTATCATCATGGTATTGGAATCGGTATCGAGACTATTCCTTAGTATCGAAATTGAATTTGACATTTTAGACAACACCGGTTCTGTTAAAGAAATTGAACAGAAGACTTGTTCAAATGTTGGATCATATTGTCGCTTTTTTTTTCAGTGTATTAACATTTAGCTGTTTGTTTACAGCCTGGTCGAGGGCTGCCTGGTTACCCCAGTTCCCCGCTTCCTGGTAACCCAACTCCGCCCATCACTCCTGGCAACAGCTCCATGGCCCCGCCCTACATGTCACCTGGCAACACTGACGTCAAGCCCACGCCCCCCTCCTTCCTGCCAGACGTCAAACCCAACATGGCCACGCTGCCCCCTCCCCCCAGCACCGGTAATGCACTCACCCATTCTGCCCTGCGTGCTCTGCCCATGCGTGCTCTGCCCATGCGTGCTCTGCCCATGCGTGCTCTGCCCATGCGTGCTCTGCCCATGCGTGCTCTGCCCATGCGTGCTCTGCCCATGCGTGCTCTGCCCATGCGTGCTCTGCCCATGCGTGCTCTGCCCCTCTGGCTCTGCCCCTCTGGCTCTGCTCCTCTGGCTCTGCTCCTCTGGCTCTGCTCCTCTGGCTCTGCTCCTCTGGCTCTGCTCCTCTGGCTCTGCTCCTCTGGCTCTGCATATAATTGTATCATTTCTCATGTATCTTCAGGAAACCCCAGTGACGACCTGCGGCTCACGTTCCCGGTCCGAGATGGAGTGGTGCTGGAGCCATTCAGACTGGAACATAACCTGGCTGTGTCCAACCACGTGTTCCAATTGCGAGAATCTGTGTACAAGACGCTCATCATGAGGTAAACAGCCTGTCCTACTAAACCAAGAACTACTGCCTGAAACATGGCAAAAGAGAAATAAAACCTGACAACTGGACAAAACATTGTAGGACTGAAAACATTACATTGAGTTTTGAGTTTCAGTGTAGTTAGCGCCTCCTTCAGACAAATATAAGGCAGTGCCACCAGTAATCTGACCAGAACTGAAGAATCGGCTTGAATGAACAGCCAAACGTCTTCACTCCCACACAGTTTTGTTCAGTTGACAGATTTTTATTTCTCTTTTGCGATGATCAGACCTGGACGACTGAGGGATTCACAGATACAGCCTGAAATTGCTTTGCTGCTCTTGAAGAGAGAATGAGACTGCATTCACACTTGTGGAAAAGCACCACATCAAAATTGGGACTAAACTGGAACTAGACCTGGATCTAAGCCGTGACCAAACCAAGTCATGATCAGCACTAAACTCCACTCTGGCCTGCAGCCTCCTCCTGCTTGTTTCCATAGAAATGATGTTCCTTTGGCTATGATACAACTCCATGGTGAATGCATTGTGTTTTGTTTTCCATGGAATCACCTAAAGAAACTTATATACTGTACCTTTTTAAATAAAAATAAAACAAAAATCCCTAAAATCATCTTTTTGTGTCTCCTCAGGCCAGACTTGGAGCTGCAGTTCAAATGTTACCACCATGAGGACAGGCAGATGAACACAAACTGGCCCGCCTCTGTGCAGGTGAAGCTCCCATCAGCACAGAAAACATAACCGGGGTTTGAAATGTGAAAGTGGAATGTCCCTGGAGAGTCGTTTTTTCTCATGTTTCGTTGTTGAGTGGGTCCGTGTGGTGTTGTTTTCACTTATAATAAAGTACAAGTCTTTGTTTAAGGGGCCGATGTTACACTATTTTATTTTAATATTGATCTAAAACGACTTAAAGGCCCATATTACTCTATTCTCTGATCTATGTTCTAATGTTGTTTCCTCATCACAAACAGACCTGGAGTTGTGTTTAGTTTCATTCACACATTTTATTTTTATTTATCTTTATTTATACAGGGGGACCCTGACATGTTTAACACACAAACACTGCATAATTAGGCTGAGTTCTGCTCTCAAAACAGAAAACACTCTGTTCCAGCTTGTGATGTCATGTGGCAATACAGGAAGTGCTCCACTGTGTTTATAAACTCCATACACCTTCACTAGAAATCACTACTGAACTAAAGGTAAAAGTAGCTGTTGACTTAAACTACTACTTCATGACATCACAAGGTTGGACAGAGCATTTTGAGCTTTGGAAAAATAGACAGAATAATAATAAAGTGTTCCTCAAACATGTGTGAATTAAACAAAACGCAACTCCAGGTCTGTTTTTGAGGTGGTAACAGCATTATAACATGCCTTAAAGGTCAGTCAATTTTCTTTAATAAAGGAGTTTTAAACACCACATTACGCGTGTCTGTTTTGTCCCAGTTGCTTATTTTGCTTCTTTCAACGTGAGAGAGATTTGCTGGGTCACGTTACGATTTTGTACATTGTTCTTATTGTATGGTTTGTTTTTGTGTTTGTTCAGGTGAGTGTGAACGCCACACCCCTCACCATTGAGCGCGGAGACAACAAGACGTCACACAAACCTCTGTATCTGAAGCAAGTGTGTCAGCCCGGACGCAACACCATCCAGATCACTGTGACGGCCTGCTGCTGCGTAAGTCCACAACCGCACCCGTCTCACAACCACACCCACCTCAGAAACAGCCACACCCACATCTGTCAGCCTCTGGACACTGTCCAGATCACTATGACTGCCTGCTGTTTGGGTCTGGCCCTGGTCTGGCCCTGGTCTGGCCCTGGTCTGGCCCTGGTCTGGCCCTGGTCTGGCCCTGGTCTGGCCCTGGTCTGGCCCTGGTCTGGCCCTGGTCTGGCCCTGGTCTGGCCCTGGTCTGGCCCTGGTCTGGCCCTGGTCTGGCCCTGGTCTAAACCTCTCTTCTCTCTTTGCAGTCTCATCTGTTTGTGCTACAGCTGGTGCACAGACCCTCTGTTCGCTCTGTGCTCCAGGGACTGATGAAGAAGAGGCTGCTCCCGGCCGAGCACTGCGTCACTAAGAGTAAGGCTAAAGCTAATGCGGGTAATTGTAAGGATGCAAAAATAATTGCGAGAATCGTTTAAAGTTCAAAAAAGTCAACCTAAATGTGAAGTGTTCTGTTTCGGTCAGATCTGAGTTTCCAAATATGGAACTCTGCTCCAAAACGTCTCACACATAATATTAGTCACAAGCTAACTAGCATTAGCATTAGCCAATAGTTCTTCAGTTAGTCGCTCACATTTGTGTAAAGTTAAACTTCTAAACGGGACTATGAACACTTGGATTGATCACAGCCTCCTGAAATCAATGACACAATGCTACAATTGCTAAGGTGTGCATTGTGTCACCATGGTAACTGCTGAACATTTTACAGAAGACATAATCTTTGAGTGTTGTGAGAGTTCAGATTTGTGTTATAAGTCCATAGGTAATGTCCTAGGGGATTGTTCTTCATTAATACATATTTATCTTTTTTTTTTTTTTTTCAGTTAAGCGTAACTTCAGTGCAGGTTCTGTGGCGGGAACGGCCGGTCTGAACGGAGAGGATGGCGTGGAGCAGACGGCCATCAGAGTGTCCCTCAAATGCCCCATCACCTTCAGACGAATCCAGCTGCCAGCCAGAGGACACGACTGTAGGCACATACAGGTGAGGAGCGGGGCTAAAGCGGGGCTAAAGCGGGGCTAAAGCAACACATACCACTTTTAGGCGCTTTGAGGATTTAAACATTATAAAAAAGTTCATGTTGTTAAAATGGAGAAGAATTCATATAAAATCCAACCTTTGTGAAAGCTGTAGATGTCCTGTCAGAACATGGACAGTTTGAATTCACAAAAAATACATTGCGCTCTATGGGAGAATTCTTTCTGGGCTGGACCTTCTGGCAGCTGCAGTCCCTGGAGTACTAGTCTATCTCACACCACGACCAGTTCATTTTGTAGATCCAAAGGACTAACCCAAATCCAGCCAGAGGTCACGACTGTAAACTAAGCTGGGACTGGACCAGGACTAAAATATTTAATGTTCATTCTTTTTTTCCCCTCAGTGCTTTGACCTGGAGTCATACCTTCAGCTGAACTGTGAGAGGGGGACCTGGAGGTGTCCTGTCTGCAAGTAAGTTACTCTACTTCTCTAAAGTCACTGACACTTTTAAATCTTCAAAAGCACCTATAATTCTTAAGTTAAGTTTTAGCAGTAGGTAAACTGAACCTTCCGAGATTTTGGGCAATATACACGATTATAATTGTTCACTTACACTTGATCTTATCACTACTTAAATTAGGGGAAGTAAAAATGATCTAATTTTTAGCCCTATTTAACACACTTTGCATAACATTTGAAAACATTTCCGGGCTTATGGCTCTTACTTGATCCTCGATATTTCGTTTTAAGTCGTTTATTGTTAGTTTTATTCTCACTTTTTCTTTAAGATCGCCCCACAGGAAGAAATTGGGACTAGTCAGATCTTGGGAGATCACATACTGCATCATGTCTTTAAAAACGACTTATTATTCCTTTAATGGCATTTACGTTTGGGGCATCTCTGGTATTAAAATGTTGACAGTAACACCACCGGGTTTCTGAATTTGACCCATGTGACTCAAAGTACCACTGTACGATGTTCCTCGGAGCTATATTTGCTCATATTAATGTTGGGAAGGTAGTTCTAAATGCTCTGAAAAAATAAAATAGAAATATTTAGAAACAAAAGAGTCAGTGACTACTACTATTACTACTGTAACTACTACTCCCACTACTACTGCCACTGTTATTGGTACTATTACTCCTACCTGTACACATTGACAGCAAGTGTGCCCTGTGTTTTCCAGTAAAACGGCTCTGCTGGAGGGTCTGGAGGTGGACCAGTACATGCTCGCCATCCTCATCTACGTTCAGAAGTGAGTCTCCTACGCTGACCCTGTCCTAATGACACCTAAGGATTCTGACCTGTCCTCCAGCTCTGTTTAAACTAGAGAGATCCAACAATCTGCTGAAGTCACCTAAACGCTATCTATTGATACTTTTTGTTCAGCCTTTATCATGACATCACAATGCACACCTTAAGCAAGCACTGCCAAAAGAGTCTGAAAAATTAAGAAAAAAATACAAAATTGATTTAAAGAGCACATTTTGAGGAGCCTGTGAACAATCTGAGCGTTCATGGTCCGAGGAGTTTGATTTTCAACAAAAAGGTGAGAGTAAGTAAAAAACCGTTGGCTAATGCTAGCTAGCTTGTGACTGTAATGTTATTTGAGAGGGACTTGTTTAACAGCACACATGGCCTCACCTGTTGTAGTGCAGATAAATCAGTTATTTATGGTCAGATTGTGTTAAAACAAGACTCAGATTTAAGTCTAACTTGAGTAACAGCGCTTCAGACAGAGCAGTGCCCTCAGTTAGCATCACACCCCCAGAGAATGTTGATGACATCAGCTTTAGTTTGAGTCCATCTGAACCGTCGTCCTGTGCTCCTCGTGTCTGTAGCTCCGAGTATGAGGAGATCAGCATAGACCCGGTCTGCAGCTGGCGTCCTGTCCCGATTAAACCAGATGTCCACGTGAAGGAGGAGTGTGATGGGCCGCAGCTCAAACGCTGTCGCACGCTCAGCCCCAGTCACATGGTCCTGCCCAGCGTCATGGAGATGATCGCCTCACTCGGCCCCGCCCCCTCCTCTATAGGCCCCGCCCCCTCTGCCTCCTCGCCCATGCAGTTCCCCGGCCTCACTCCAGGGGGCAGCAACACGCCGGACTACAGCACGCCAGGTAAGAGACCATGGCTTAGAACCATTTATTTTATATTAGTGTTTCTCAAACTGGTACAGCTCCTTCAAGGGGGAACAGTTTCCCATTTCTGTCATCCTTTGGATAATTTCTGCTTAGAATTACAGTGGAAATGGTGTAGTCCATGTTTAGACCTGGTTTAGACCTAGATTAGACCTGGAATAGTCCTGTTATAGATCTGGTTTACTCCTAGATTAGACCTAAAAAGCCGCCGAAAGGGGTTTCTTCCCCAGGGTGGCTGGGTGCTCCCTGAGGGGATAGGGTGAGGAGCTCAGTCACACGGGAGGAGCTCAGTCACCACACGGAAGGAGCTTTGAGTAGAGCCGCTGCTCCTACACGTCAAGAGGAGCCAGCTGAGGTGGCTCAGGAATCTGCTCAGTATGCCTCCTGGACACCTCGCTAGGAAGGTGTTCTGGGCATGTCCCACCAGGAGGAGACCCTGGGGAAGACCCAGGACATGTTGGAGGGACTATGTCTCTCAGCTGGCCTGGGAACGCCTTGGGGTCCCACCGGAGGAGCTGGAGGATGTGTCTGAGGTGTGGGAGGTCTGGGAGTCCCTGCTTAGACTGCTGCCCCCGCAACCCACCCTTGGATAAGTGGAAGAAAATGGGTGGATGGATGGTACTTGGAAAGCCAAATCTTTTCTTTGGCGATACTTGGTGAGATAAGTTTGAGAGCCTCACTACTTGGATTGTGTGTCAGATGACGTTCAACAGTCCTGCCCTCTTCGATTCATGTTTCCTTTTTCTATCCTTGAGTAAAATGTACGGTCTCTGTCTCTTCAGCTCCGTCCTACCCGACCCCAGGCCCTGGTCCTGGATCTGGACCTGGCTCCACTCCAGGGCCACAGTCTGGACCAGGATTTCCTGAGTACAGCACAGGGCCAGGGACCCCAGGACCACCCCCCCTGTCCTACCAGACTGAACTCAACCCACAGATACAGGTGAGAACGACTGGGACTGAAACAGGACTGAAACCGGACTGAAACAAACCTCTTTTCATTCTTTGCAGATGTCTGGTCGGTTGGATTCCCATGGTGCACCTGTGCCTCAGCAGCCTGGTCTCCACAGCAATGGTTCTCAGGGGGGTGGGCCCATGATGCAGAGGGCGGGGCAGAACCGTCTCCATGGCGATGGAGCGTTTGGGCTCGGAGCAGACGTCCCAGAACCGTCTCTGGATGTGAGCGAGTTTTCTTTGCCTTTAGATGAAATGCCCTCAGATTGAGTTGGTGTAAAAGTGACGGAGTGCTCAAGTACAGTTGTTGGTCAAAACGTTCTGGGGTTAAGAGCTTCCAATCTCCTCTGTTTATGTTGAAACTCACTACAAAACCGTCAGTGTCACAGCAATCTATTTTTAGCCGAAATAGAAAATAAATAGAAGTTTAGTTTGTGTGTCCTTGTGAGTGCGTTAGCATCTCCACAGGCTTGACTCTGGAAGGGCCTGTGGAAGAGGGCCTTCTCCTGCTTGTTTCTATGGAAATGATGTTCTTATGGCACAAAAACCTATTTCCATGGAGAATGTTCCAAAGTATTGTTTTAATCTTTATTTGGAGTCATGGATTCTGAAATGAACTATTGAGGCTCGAAATGGAAGAAGTGACTTATTTTATCCTGCTCCTGTGCCAAAAAAGACGAGTATGATTTTAACTTTTTATTTCAATGGTAACATGCAGGTGATGTGACAACTATAGAAAGTTACATACTGTTGCTTTAAACAAACTGAGAATGACACATGTCCACTCAGAATGGAGCTGCGCTGATAAGATATTGAGCTTTTTTTGTTATGCCAATATGAAAAATCTGCAACTGTGGATCTCATCACAGACAGACCTGGAGTTGTGTTTTGTTTCATTCACACACGTTTAACACACAAACCCTGCAGATTTACTGAGTTCTTCTCTCAAACTGAAAATGCTCTGTTCCACCTTGTGATGTCATGTGGTAATACAGGAAGTGCTCCACTGTGTTTTTAAACTCCACACAGTTCATTTGGAATCATTTGGATCATTTCAGCCCTGGAATTGCCGAACTGAACTGTAAAATTACAGCTTCATGACATCACAAGGTGGAGTAGAGCATTTTGAGCTTTGTGTGAATGTGTGAATTAAACAAAACACAACTCCAGGTATGTTTTTCAGGAGGTAACATCATTAAAACATGGCTTAAAGCTCACATAAGTCTGTTTTGTGTATTATAGGACCTTAAACCATTTCTAGCCTCTTCCTTTTTTTTTTTTTTTTTTTTGCAGCTGTTGCCGGAGCTGACGAACCCTGACGAGCTGCTGTCCTACCTGGGCCCTCCTGATCTGCCTAGCAACAACAACGACGACCTGCTGTCCCTATTCGAGAACAACTGACCAATCGCAGCGCTCTGATCAACTCTGCTGACCAACCACAGCTCTCGTTCACAAGCACCGCACCGATAAGCTTTTTCTGCCCGAACTCTGACCAATGACAGGTCTCCAAAATAACTTTACCGGGCAGAAACCGACCAATCGCCTGCCTCAGTCTGACGTGAACTGACCAATGAGAGGAGGCGCTGTAAAATACGACCTCTCTGTATGTATTTGTTCTTTTAAACGGACTTGGAAAAAGACGTTTTTAAAATCTTCAACTTGTGGCGATCTGTGTTTTTATTTCGTATTTTTATCAAACTGTACATTTCTGTAGAGCTGTGTCCCTTCACTGTAACTGAAAAAGAACCAAATTTTTACCATTTTGGACTCAGCAGTTTTTAAAATGAGGAAAAGCAAAAAGTTTGAGGGAAACGGGGAAGTTTGTTGAATTCACAAAAATATTTATCAAATGTGTGCGTACGTGTCTGAGTATAAGGAGGTTGTGGGTACGACTCCTAATGGCAACAAGCTAATTTTAAATGCACGTACATTTTACTATGAATTCAACAAACTGCCCCTTCTTCTGAAAATAATGTGAAAATCCAAGGATGGTTTTGGTGGATTTTGTCGCCGGCTTCAGGCTCACTTTGAGGTTCATCTTGGTGGACGTGTGTGGAAGGCTAACTGTTCATCATTGTGTAAAAAAACGGTTTTGTGTTGGAGAAGTGTAACACTCTCTGTATGTTCCGTAATGACGCTGTTATTATGAACAATAAGAATAACCTTTGTAATTTAATAAACACGCTCTGAAAGACCCCAGGCCGCTACACGTCTTTAACACCGTAACGGGGCGGGACACAAGGAAATGGCTTAACTTTTGCATTTGACAGATCCATATTTTCATTCAATTATAACTTGGTTTGTTAAATATTAATCATAGTTTTACAACAGTCAAGAGTCAGTTTGTGAAGAAAAACAGAATACAGGAAGTAGCACTGAGTTATAAAACAATCCCTCTACCCAGGCCCTTTGACAGACATTTGGAGGCCCAGGGCAAGAGGCCTCACACGGGCCCCCCTCTAATATAAACTTATTTTTTATGTTGTATTTTTGTAATAAACAAAAATGGGATGAAAAAATACTGAATATTTCAATTGTACAAAAAAGACCTTTGTGGTGATAAAGGGAAAGGTCCACAAGATCCGAGCGTATTCTCTTCAAATAAGTTTTGAATTGTGGCTTTTTTTACATTTTTAACTGGCAATTGGATTCACATCAGATGCCCTACCAGACATTCGTTTTAATCTCAATGAAAGCTTGACAGAGGGCACATTTGCATTCCTCTCAAACTTAAGTAAAGACATCCTGTGTAAATGAGGAAGCTATGGTCAGATGGGCTCAATTCTAACAACAAATCAAAAGAACCTTCTGTTCTGGGAAACGGTCCTACTCATAGACTGTATAAAGAAGTTATTTATATACAGGCTAGAGCAGAGAGGAAGGTGACCACATCTCTATGGTCAGCTCATCAGAGGAAGAACATGGAGGCCTCACCGCATCTGTGCTTCTTTACACTGATAAACTGAAGTGATGAAGTGAACAGAGTATAAACGGTATAAATGTACAGTGCTGTAGGTGTAAAGTTGAAAAGAAACACACAGGTCATGAGTAAATAAGCCAAGGAATCATCGTTTTATAGCTGAAGCAAATAATCTCAACAAATACATTTAAATGAAAATACAAGGACGTAACAGAAATAAAACACATTATTCTGAATAACGCAGTAGCAGAGTGGACACTGATTCACAAAGATGCAAAAGTAATAAAAAAATATAAAAGTCATATTTGACAAAACAGACAAATAAAATCATACAATTAGTGCAAATTTAAAGGGAATGGCACATGCTCAGTGTAACATCATAAGACAAGATATATAGATGATGCCCTCATGGCGGTGCTAGACAGAAGTCTTGGCTTTTTGACTTTTACCACCACCACAGGGACGAGGATATTTATGTAAAGCCAATCAGGACTGCAAACTCTGTCCCGCCTCAAAGCCCCAGCGATCAGACCTGTACATAACATGGAAGCAGCAGTGATATAGGGGCAGGACGGGGGCAGGACGGGGGCAGGACGGGGGCAGGACGGGGGCAGGACGGGGGCAGGACGGGGGCAGGACGGGGGCAGGACGGGGGCAGGACGGGGGCAGGACGGGGGCAGGACGGGGGCAGGACGGGGGCAGGACGGGGGCAGGATCAGCTCTTAGTGTAGAAAAGTAGGTTTAGTTAAACTTGGGACAAATTTCAGTGTAACAGCTCAAAGTGCAAATGATTCATTTTTAGATTTAGTTTTGGGTCTTTCCAGACTCCAGAACGGTTGTTTTCATAATGTTTAAAGCTTTAAGCACTTTTAATGTTCAGATTTGTCTAGTCGAGTCAAAAGGCACAGTTTCAATTATTAAGGTGCAAACAAAAGTAAGTGGTCTCATTTAAAGTGACATTATCTTTTCTTTTGAAATGTTAGGGTTTAACAATCAGGACAAAACTAAAGTATAAAATAAGTGTGATCAAATGAAAACCTCTGAAAGGCTTACAGCAGATACATACACACTGTGCACGTCTGTAGCGCACACACACACACACACCTGTAGCACAAACATGCTGTGGCAGATGCAGCTGTTGCACTTACAGATGGGCAGGCTTTGTTCTAATAAATGTTGTTTACTTATATCTGGTGAGACAGCGTTGGGGTGTTTGAGTGAATGGTGGGAGTTTATCGCATGTAGCTTCATTCTGAATTCACTGCAGTCATGTTACGTGGCTCATATGGGACATGGAGTGCTGACTCTTCCTCTTCTTCCAAGTACTTGCCCTCTGTGTAGCCCTCCTCTAGCGCCCCCTGTGCCCCTGATGCTTTTTCATACTCTGCTTTCTTTTCATCGTCTTCTACTCCAATACGTAGTCGCATGTTATTATTGCCTGTGCTGCTGCCATTTGCTGTGTGGTTTGGGATGAGAGGGACTTGGCATGAGTCCTGGTTTGGGGAGAGTAGAGGGAGTGGGGAAGAAGGCTCCAGGTTAACAGCAGAGTAAACTGTGCTCGCAGGCGATACAGGCTCCGTCTGCTGATGACCCTTAGGAAAGGCCTTTAACACACAAACAACAAAATTAGTAAGTGACCGGGGAAGACCTGTCACAACAATCACTGTATCAATGTGTTCAATCTGAGTATATATGTAGACACATGTATACATGTTAGATGGAACCGTTATTTTAGTTTTTTTCTGTACTATGATCAGATTTGAGCTGAAGAGAATGGACTTATGAACTTCTATCTTTATTATATAAACTAACAAGCACTAGTATTGTGCATTTAGACCAGTTTTTTGGGGGGTAATTCTGCTTTATGGTTTGGTTTCAATATCATCTTTTATTGTCTATATTTACTTCTACAATATATTATACTTCAAAAACATAGACTGAATATATAAATGGACATAACTAATCTGCTAGTTCCAAATAGGAAGTGAACACGGGCGAGATTCTGGCTCCATCGAGTCTGGCTCCAATTTACTTTACATTAGAAAACTGTCCCCTCTCTCTGTAACAGCTGTCAGACTTGTCATTTTGGTCTTAAAATGTTCATATTAACCCTCTCTACATGATCCTGGGGTTTTTATTTTGTCATTGTGCCCATAAATTAAGGTATGAACATTAATAGCAGACAAATCAGGCGCCTTGTTTCCCCGAGGTTGCTCCTGTTAGCAATAGATTTGATTGACAGTGTTGCTAAAGGAAGGCAGGAAGAGGCATTAGCAATCAAAGAGCCAATCAGGAGCAAGGCTGTTGAAGCTATGATACTCCCAGTCGGATTTCCAAATATGGAACTCCACTCCAAATTGGCACCTATAACTGCTCTAGCCTCGATGAGCTTCATTTGACCGGAGCCAAACACTGTGGGTGACGTCACACTCACTTAGTCCATTTCTTCATACAGGCTATGGTCTAAAGCTAATATATTGAGTGTAAAAAAATTATTGGTATCCCCACAGTTAAAAGTAAACAAAACCTTCATCTATACATGTCACGTACAGCATTTTAACACAAAGTTATAGTAAAGCATTTAAATGTTGAACTATGAAATTACCAGAGCTTCTGGACCAGAAGTGTTTGGTCTTGTTTTTTTAACGAACAGCATTAAACCAATGAGGAGACCAGCTGCCACCACCAAGACAATAGGCAAGATGTAGGCAAGGGCACCTGAAGGAGGAGTCCAGAGCATCAAAATAATCAGAAAACAGCTCGAAAAAACAGGACATACAAGAAAAGACAAAACTTAAAAACTCAACTGATTCCTGGTGTTTCCTGAGGCTCAGAACAGTACGTATTTAGCGCTTGTACTTGTATGTTGTTCATCTCCCCGCTGATGTTCAGACAATACTTGTTCTCATTGTCAGGTACTGGAAGCTTGTCCCAACAGACAGTCTCTGAGCAACTGTATGTATACGACTGACTCTACAAGACGCAGAACAAGTCTGAAGAAGAGAAAAAAATACATTCCAACTATTTCAATACAAAGTGCAAACACCAACCTCATTAATGACCTCTATGTGGTAGTCAAGGTCGGGCAGACCCGTTTGAGAGTCCAGGCTTTTCTTCTTCATGGTTTTGCCACCGGTGAGATATATAAGTCCTGGGTGTGTGAATCTGAAGTGGATGAGTTTGTCCTCTCTGGTTATATTGACCAAGGGAAAGTCCACTGCACCTGTCGACCAAAAGCAAAACATTGCCACTTTACAAGGTCCAGGGAATAAGAACATGCAGATGTCAGGAAGCAGCAGCAGAGAGTCTCATGTCTTTACTCAGACACAAACTGATGCACACACATGTGAGAGCTGTCTGAAGGACACTACAAGAATGACTGCTCCATGTACTGAAACACAACCGCAAGTACTGAAACAAAAGCATGTACTGAAGTACAAAGACATGTACTAACTCCACAGGATAGAACGTTATAGGTTTATAGATCCATGTTATTCCACACTGTGGAACATTAAAGCCAAAGGAACGGCATCCATGAGACAAACAGGAGGAGATGCTGCTCCAGTGCTCCCCCTTTGGGTTTCAGTAGATAAAGATGTCGTTTAGTAAAGACTATATACACTTATCTCAAATACATTTGTCACACAGCAGAAGTTTTTTTTGTTAAAAGTCGACATTCTTAACCATGTACATGAATAAGAAATTAACAGTTTACTGATGTCTCAATAAATCCTTGAATTACATATATTTTTGCATCTTACATATAACAGCTGCGGTAGCGTCTTTGTAATAGCTGAAATCAATCCCATCATCGGGGACAGGATCAGATTCTTCTAGGCCCTTCACAGCTGACACGTGCACCGAGTACTCATTTCCCGGGTCTGAAAACTCAGACAGGTCTATGGATGTAACAGGGGAGTCCACCAACAGTGAAACAGGTGGCCTAAATGAAAAATATATATGTATATATTTTAATACAACAAAACAATTGAGATGATGAATCTGAACTCACGCTTGAAAGGAGCCGACAGTCACTTTAAACTTTACACCATCAGATGGCGGCTCGTACGTCCACTGGAGAGTGTTCTGCATGTTATGACAGAGCAGCGTCACATTTGCTGGAGGAAGCACTGTGGAAAAGCACATGTTTAGTACACAAGTGTAATGGCAGCTGGACTACACTAGAGGGAGTCAAACAAGTCAAATTACACATTTCAATTGTTTCACAATAAATCCTCATTGTATGAAAAGCTTACTTTTTAATTTAATTCAATCTTAGTATGGTGGTCAGCATACACAAAATGTTATTTTTCTTAATTTCAAAAATGAATCCACATGTGTAAAAATCATTCCACAGCCATGGCACATGTTTAGAGCCTTGGCTTTGCTTCAGGAAACTGGACCAGGATTTCAGTCCCTCCTACATTCTGTTCCAAACCGGAAAAGTCTGGAATCTAGGGCTGTAGTGTAAAAACTCTTGTTGGACAAAAGACATGTGCTGCTGATTGATTAGTCGGCTAAAAGGGGGCATGGCCAAAGCTCTCAAAGCTATTACTCTCCCTGATTCATTAATCGGCCTGTCAATCACAGTCTCTGAAATCAGGGAGACAGGATACAGCTTTAGACCACAACCAGAAGCACAGCCCATGAGTACTTACCATTTGGAACACAGCGGCTAGCAGGTTAGCTATGTCCATTTATATATACAGTCTATGGTCCAGACCCACTTGTCTTTGTAAAGTTTTGTCCCAGCATGTGCTTCTGGCAGGTAACAGATTCAGATCAATACAAAAGAATGCCCTGTATATAGCATGTTTTCTGTGTCACTTAAAAAAAATTAAATAACATGCCCTGACATGATCTAGCACAAACAGACAAATATAGGTTTGTAGGACCAATGTTACTAATGGCACATGGATTTTTGTTTTTTATGTTGTTGTGTTTTGTATTTGGCCTTAGCACTTTGCTACTGTTGCACTTTGTGTCTCATTTACACTTATGACAAGTATGTGTGCGTACATGTATGTGTGTGTCATCCTTCTTATGCTGAATCGTTTTCAGGTCTAAATAAAGTTTTCTAATCAAAACTATAAAAACTATTCCAGTAACAGAATACTTCTGTGTGTTTTCATAGAGGAATTTCCCACACTTTTACAACACTGCTTCTGCACAACGCTTCTGTTTCACTTTCGATACTGAGCAGATGACTGGCAGCGAGAGGCCCACACGTGAAGGTGCAACACATCAAAAGAAAAATCACAGGGAGGTAAAGGTGTTAACCACGAGTGAGATAACAGAGCTGTGGTTACAGTCACATGATAACCCACATCAGCTGCTTTAAAACACACAGAGCCGAATGTGAGGCAGACAATGGGACATCTACAGGCCCAAAAGAGGAGCAAGCAGAAGTGGAGTTTTTAAAATGACACTTTTTCAACAACATTTCAAAAACAGTCACCTCACAAAGCTACTGCATGACAGCTCTGCTCATCTGTGTCAGACAAGAAAAGAAGGAGAATGACCTCCACAAGTTTCTCCATTGTCACCATGGATCTATTAAAATAACTGGATTTGGCTACACTCTATGTCCGCTCTGGCTAAGCTCAAACTCTGACTGGTTAGAGTGGTTAGAAAAACTTAGAGTGGTCACATGCTACGACATGAACAACCATGTGAGTGAAGCAAACGAGCCCAACTGCAATCAATGAGACACAGGTTTAGAACATGGTCCAGAAGTGCCCTAGAAGCATAAACATGATCATTCATAACTTATTTATTATTCCTTTGTTTCCTTCGTGGCCACTCCGCTCTAGAACAACTGCTCTGCTGTGTCTAGACTGCTCAGCAAAGTAGTCAAGATACTGTTTAGTGAGAACAGCAATTTTAAAAAGTTTGGATTGTGAATCATCCAAAGTAAAAGAAATAATAAAACTGCTGACGGGGTTAACACTACAGCCATGTCAGATGAGAGAAAAAGAACCACAGAAAACTTTAGGTAAAGTAATGGAAGGTCCCTTTGGCAAATCGTACACGACGTCACTACAGACCAGCACTTTTACTTAAGTAGGTTTTACTTGTGTAGGTCAAAAATATTGACCTACACAAAGAGGTAATTGATATTTTACAGTGACATCATGCTGGGGGTGTTCTACATGTATCTCTATGGTGGAATGGTCAGCAGTTACCATGGTGACGCTAAGCACACATTAGCAAACACTGTCAAAAAGTTTTAAAATGGCCTGAAATCTCAAAAAAAGTATAAAATGGATTCTGCCAATAGAGATACATGTATAACCCCCTGAGTGATGTCACTGCAGAGTATCCATAAAATAATCTCATTTTTGGGATTAAACGTGTCTTTTGTGAGCCACATATTTCACTGTATCTTTATCTTTTATTCTGATGACAATGTGGAGACTCATGGGAAATGGATTTACCCACAGCACAGAAAAAAGCGATTTGACAGGGATGAATAATCGATGTTGCAAAATAGATGCAGGCCTAACAAATTAAAATTTATGCAAAAAGGTACCTGTATAAACATTGAAATATGTAAGACAGACATGTCCAGCTCTAGTCGGTTTGTCACGGTTCAGAAAGAAAACAAGTGTGCTGGCAATAAAACATTAAACAGGAACTGATTACACAACTCATATGGCCCGGGCTTTACAGAGAAAAAAAGAAAGGAGGAAGTATGAAGTGCAAAAAGAATTCATTGGATTGTAACGCCTTTGTCAACTTGGACCTGGGGACTTGATGTTCGGGGGGGAAGGGGGGGACGCCTTTGTCGACTTGGAGCTGGGGACTAGGGATGGGACGATATATGATAATATCCTTAATGACGATAAAAAAGGTCCACAATTAATCGTTCGTGGCATTTTTTAATAATTGTGATCATCTCACATGATTATAAACTCCTTTACGACACCAGACTCCCTCATGTTTTTGGTTTCAATACGATGTTTAGATGTTAGTTCTGGTGTTCGTCCACAATGGGCCCTCTCTGTCAAAGCAATGAAACGTGTTAGCTTCTGTGCCTATTCTGAATTGGGGGTGATTCTTCACCTCAGTCACCGTCATGGCTAGTGGACATTTCTATCCTCCACTCAAGAAGGTGAAGTCTGATGTGTGGAATTATTGTGGATTTGAAAAAAAAACAAGACTAACAAAATGAGCCACCAATCTGCAGAGCCTGCAGACAAAAAGATACGGCTCCGAGGACAAACACCAGCAACTTTCACGCACATTTGTGAGACAACCATCCTGCATTGTTTGACAAAAATCCATCGTAAGTAACATACCATGTGAAATAAACTTTTGAATATAGTTCATGTTAGTTTGGATTTGTATGAATCCGTGTTTGTGTCAACTTTGCTATAACTAGGTTAGCGCTAGCTGAACAGCATTTTGCAGAGCTGATTGCACAGCTTGCTAGCAGCGCGCATGGTTTTACAACAACCATGAATTAATCTGAATACCTATAGCCTCCTGGAACCTGGTCCTGGTGTTGTCCACATATGTGGACAACACATTTTGGGTTGTCTAGGCAAATTTCTACAAATTTTTTCTGTACAAGGTCCTGAAGGCTATGCTAAGTAATAAAGCTTCTTAGCTGCATCACATATACATATATCAAAATATTGAATGCATATTAGTTTGAATAAAGCTTTTTAGATGCATTATATAATTCATATATCATATCGAAACATAATAACTCATATCCTTTGAATATTGTCATGTAAGCACCATTTTTATACTGAATTCATATATTCTTTGAAAGTTGTTTTGAAGGTTGTTTAACGAGCACTATTTTTATACTAAAGTTTGAGCACTGGTTTGATACTATAACACTGAAACTTCATTAATGTTGTGTCCTTTTGAAAATAGTCTAACGAGAACTATATTCTATAACCTTCGGATCGGTGGACAAACACTCTACCAACTGAGCTACTGTCGCTGTTATAACAGTCTCTCTTTAAAGGCAAGATTGTGTGATATGAATTATGGGAAACTGTAAAAGAATTTCTACAAAGCCCCAACTGAGATAACACTGCCGGAGGAGACTCAAGGCCGAAAAACAGACCGGTGCAGCCGGGAGAGGTGAACGAGGCCGGAAGGAGGAGCCCAACGCGTTTACCTGCTCAACATAATATTTGCATATTCATGTTGCATGTTGTTACATTTTTATCCTTTGGGGCCAGGGAAAGGCAGACAGACCGCCTGCTGCACATTCGAGGGATAGATCATTTGACCCCAGTTGCTGTATTAGATTGTAACTGTCAGGGTAATAAACTTTTGAGATTTGAACTGACCGAATACAGTCGTCATTTTGATAGAACACGCCTAACAGTCCTGTTGTCCACATACGAGGACGTTGTACGGCCTTGGTTTAATCATTATTATGATAATATCGTTAATCGCGATTGTTTTGGTCATAATAATCGTCAGTCTAAATTTTAATATTGTCCCATCCCTACTGGGGACTCAAGGTTTAGGGGTGTTCTGTTCTTTAACTGTCCCATATTAAAGAATACCATTTTAACAATTAAAATGGTGTTTTTCTTAAGAAATAGGCACATCAGACTCAAGCATGTTCAAAGTTTTTCAGCAAAGTTGGATTTTACAAAATAGTATTACTCATTCTGACCTGTATCTTAATCCCTTAACCCCAGAGCACATCCTGGTGCATACATGTCAGATGAGCTCCCTCCAGTTTATAGATTTAAAGTAGAGATAAAGGTGTAGTTTATGTTAACGGTTTGTTTTAATGCATTTTATAATGTACTATTTCAGATATAAAAATAGTCATATTTTTGAATGTGAGCATGTGCTGAACAGACCAATCCATCAAAATTACTGTAAAATGGTGAAAAATGCACACAACAATGAGGACTGCTGGCGTAACTCTAATCTGGATGGAAATTTAGACACTGATCAAACATCTTAGACGTGGAAATCATTTTAATTACAATGTGCTTCAATAGCCCAAATACACTTCGTAATAGACGTAGTAATAGACAAAAGCCATTTCCATTTCCATTTGAGAGGCTGAGACAGACATTGTATCTTATTTATGTTTTGATTTGTTGTATTGTGCTCTTAATGTCTTTCTTATTCTGTGAAGCACTTTGAATTACTTTGTGTATGAATTGTGCTATACAAATAAACTTGCCCTGCACATCTAATCTAGTATATCAGTGCAGACCAGTGCCTCAGCAAAGCTCCATATAGTAATGAATAAAATAAATGAATAAAATTATAATGCAATAAAATAAACGTGATATGTTGTATTGTGATTTGAATATGTTTCTTATTCTGTAAAGCACTTTGAATTACTTTGTGTGCCAATTGTGCTATACAAATTGCCTTGCCTTATTAAATAATGTAAACACGCTTCCCTTTAGCTCAACACCTTTATGATGTGCCTGAATTATTTGCACCATTGAGTTTAATTTTGGAAAACATGATTTAGCAAGTCCTTTAATTGTGTGTTCCTCCCAGTAGAGTTACGTTGAAGTTCCTCTGGGCTCAATTTTAATTTATTTTTCTTATAACTCTTTTTTTTTTGGTTAGTAGGCCGTATTTTATTAAAGATTGTGCATTTTTGGACCTCAAAATCTCCTGTAACTCTTAATTTCCATCACTGTCCTGTGTTTGTCAAGTACAGTGGTGGAAATTAAGTTGATCTGAGTTATAAGAGAAACAAATTGGGGTCAAATTGAACTTTAACGTAACTTGTTTTTCAGACAGTTCTTATTATACAATCAACAATTTTTCAAGTGGCCCAATTTTCAACCTATTTGATAAAGAAATGTCCAAGTTCTGCTGTGAGTGGGTCATAAATTACCCCAGGACAACACAAGGGTTTTAAAGTGGACTCACACAAGCCCTACAGCTAACTACAGCTAACTACAGCTAAACAGCAGCAGATCTCGTGTTTGTGGCTAGCAACACATTGGGAATGGACAATGCTAGTGGCCTAACACAGCACTTGGCTTTTTAAATCTAACGGATATGGTTTCACTTGACGTTAGGGGTGTTTTGGTGCCTTTATAGAGATTGTGAGAGTCGCGCTAGCTGTCTATGCTACTTACCTTTGGCTCCCACCACACGCGCCCACAAACAGCACAGGATCAGGACGGGGGGAATTCTGCGCCGGTCCATGTCTGCGTGGCCCAGGTCACGTACTGAACCTTAAACACTCAGTCTAATCGTCGTTGAGTCATTGTTAACCTCTGGACCGCGTAGACCAGGGTCAGGAGAACTAACCCCTTATAAATAAAAAATAAACTGTGGGAATCGACGCACGGAGCTTCGCCAAGGCGGACATGTACGTGACGTCACTGTCACGCCCCCTTTACGTCTCCCTCTAGCTACGCGGCTCAGTCCTCACTGTTCATATAAAATGTTCCAAAGCCAAATAGTGTGGTCAGAGCTACCAAAAATGTGAGAATGAGCGGAGGCTCCCACTTATTATTATTACAATTTTTATAATATAGTTTTTTCATTTTGTTTTATTTAGTTTTTTGTTTTTTTGTTTTTGTTTTTAGAACACGTGACCACGGCAGCTGTGAAGGATCTGGAATCTACGGGGAATTTTCTGCCGCATTTTTTTTTTTTTTTTTTTCAGTGTTTCCCAAAGTGTGGGAGGGTGGGCTTGACTATTGGGACTTTGGATAATGTGGGACACTTAAGCCTTTATGTCAGTAATTTGTGTTCTAATTAATTCAACCTCTCAATTTTAGCGCTGAAGTTGGACACATGTGTTGTTCATTTGATCACGTGGTTTTTCCTTGAGTTCAGTTTTGTTGCTTGTCAATGCCTAAATGCAAGCATATTTTATTGATTTGATGGTTGTAGTTATTACGTTATTACGTTTTGTTGTTACGTTTAGATAAAAAAAATTAAAAAAATCATATATTGGTTCCAAATAAGCTTTTTTTAAAATTATAATTATTTTTTTACTCAATTACTGTGACATTTTTTGCATGTTCCATTTCATCAGACTAGTTAGGATAATCTGGAACGATATATTGGGGTCTTAAATTGGTCTAAATATATAAAAATGCATCTTTGTGTAATATTTAGTCCTCACAAAAGACCTGAAACACCTGTATGTTGTGTACAGTGATGACTGATCATTTCATACATGCGACACACTCTATGCAGTAAAAAGACACGAAAACAAATGAGCACGAATATAAACAGAACAGAAATATTAAATGATGGGTTTCATCAAGATTTGTGTTTCTTATTTTTATTAGTTATTTATTTTATTTTAATGTTAGCTTTTTTGTTTTTATTTTTTGCATTTAATTACATTTTTTTATTTAATTATTTTTTCAATTTTAAAAGATTTAATATTTTAGTTTTTGATACAATTATTTTTATACTAATTTTTAAATGTTATTTAGGTTGTATGTTTTTCATGTGTATGTATCTGTATGTGTGTGTTTACAAAGTCTATATCCACATGCAACAGTATTGTCTTTATAATTGAAGGGTATGACAAATAATAAAGCTTCTGAGTTGCATTACAAATACATATATCAAAATTATTGAATGCATATTGATTGAATAAAGCTTCTTAGGTGCATCACATCTACATATATACCTTTTGACACTGAAATCATAGAAGTTTTGAATATTGTCATGTAACCACTATGTGTATACTGAATTCATGTATCCTTTGAATGTTGCACTCTTTTTAAGGTCATCTAACGGGCACCATGTTTCTGCTAAAGTTTGAACAATATGTACTAACACCAAAACTATTCACTCAGTATAATACTCCCATATTAAAGGAGGCATTGCAAGATGTGAGTTATGGGGGCAGCCGGTTCTTTGCAGAAACTCCTTTCACAGAGATAAGGCGGCAGGACGACACCCAAGGCCGAAAAACAAACCGGTGCTGCCCGGAGAAGTGAACGAGGCTGGAAGGAGGAACCAAGGCGTCAACCTACTCATCACAATATTTGCATATTCATGTTACATGTTACATTTTATTCTTTGGGGCCAGGGAAAAGCAGACAGACTGCCTGCTGCACAAACGAGGGATAGATCATTTTGACCCCGGGTACTGTATTAGATTGTATCTGTCAGGGGAATAAACTTTTGAGATTTGAACTGATCGAATCCAGTCGTCATTTTGATAAGAACACGCCTAACATAATCTATTACCTCCTCTGTTTTCTTCACAGACATAATGGTATTTCCTGACACATTGTTCATTCTGCAGCCGCCCCACCTCTGCCTCACCCCTGCTCCAGACACGCTCGGTCTGCATTGAATTAAATGGCATATTTATTTTCAACATGATGTAATGCCCAAACATCAGAGCTGGATTTAATCTTGAGGGGCCCTACACAAAACCGCACTCACTTCTTGTCAGTGTGACTAAATGTCTTCACTGTTGGGACTTGTTTTGTCCTACTGTGTGTGAATGGAAAAATCAAGTAAAACATTAATACAATGTAGTCTAATCGTTTTTAAACAGGCGGGTCTTAAAGGGTCTGTGACAGTACATCTGTCATTTTCATTTTAATGTTTATATTAAGTCTAACAAACCCTGTCAGGACCATAGACTGTATATATAAATGTATGTATGTATGTATGTATGTATTTATACAGTTTATGGTCAGGACACATAAAACAGAAGAGAAAAGTACTATTTCCATGCATTTGTTGGTGTATATATTTAAGTGCCCCACATTACAGACGAGGTGTCCCACAAATTTCAGAGAACATTAAGGCATTAAAAAAAAAAAATAAAAATAAATAAAGTGGGGCCTGGTTGATATCTTGTAGTCAGGGCTGGCCCTAGCTTCCAGGGGGCCCTAAGCTGTATATGTCTCTGGGGCCTCCGACATCAAACGCCTCCTGTGTCAGCTATTGGTGATTCACATTTGACACATTCTGACTCTGCTCTCATCACCTTGACCAACTGTGTTTGTATTAATATGGCCAACATCAGACTAAAAACATCCAGAATGTCACTGTCGTAACGGGCAGGTTTGGACCCAAGGTGCAGACCAGAGCGAGTTTAAACAGTGTTTATTTACAGAGGAGTGAAAATACAGTCTTTCAACAGTTCACAAAGCAGGTACAGGAACCGGGGAGCGGGAGACGGATCAGGCAGGTGCGGTGCAGGGAGGACGAGCAGAACAGGACCAGGACGAGAATCAGGACGGGCACAGTACCGGGAAGGCAGGACAGGCGGAAACCAGAGCGGGGACCAGGCGACAACCAGGGGGCAGGACAGGACGGAGGACGAGACGAGCAGGAGACGACACCAGGACAGGAACGTAGGAGCTGGAGCTGGGCGAGCAGAGGCAGGGGTCTGGAGAGTAGCAAAAAATCCAAATAAGCGCATGCAAAAAGGCAACAGGAATCAAACAAAGCTAGAGGCATTCACGTTGTACACGCGGACGGTCTGGCGCCGAGTGTAGTCTGCTCAGCTCTCAAATACTCAGCCGCAGGTGGTGCTGATTGCAGATGCGCTCCAGGTGCGCACGGGAGGAGAAGACCAGCTCCAGACACACAGGTAGGGGAGGGGGAGAGAGCACGGGAGGACAGGACAAACCGGCATCATGACAGTCACATCTACTACAGCCACAAGAACTGTAAACAAAGATATAAAGGGGGTCAAGAATTCTAAACAGGTTTCTGGTGGATTTTACTTTGTTCCAGGTGGCGACAGTGGGCTTACATTTACATTATAAAGGGCCCTTGCAGCGATGTAAACACATAGCTGCCCTCACCTCTGCCTAGCTCAAAAACAAATGTAGCAGCAGGAGATATTATGCTACTATAGATATAAACAAATTGTAATTGTTTTAGATGGATATTTATGCAGCTGTAAACACATAAGCTCTATTTCCAATAAAACTTGATATATTCTATTATTTTCAATATAAATGTATGGGCTCTTGGAGGCCCCCTGGTGGCCTCGGGCCCTAAACAGCTGCTTACTCTAATTATAGGCTGGTAGTACTCAGAAGACCAAGTAAGTTTGAGAAGCCCTGATTCAGGCGCTGAGGCCTACACTTTTAGGGCTGATCTGTGGCCCAACCTGTGCAGCTCAGCAGATGCACATTTTCTGATAATGCCAATAGTGATTTAAAAATCAAACAAACAAACAAACAAAATGTAGCACCTATGCTATTAGGCAGAGGAAAACAACCTACTGGACCAGTTATAGGTTCAAAGGAGTGATGAATGACATGTAAAAAGAGCCACAGTCAAGTTAACTTTAAATAGAAAAGCTGGCAAAGTTTTAATAAACAGACAATTAACAGACAAAAATGTAACAAATTACTGGTACTTAGATTGTATAAGGCACCTTTAAAACACACTTTTATACTGTTTCACCTCTTAACATTTCAGTTTAAGTTCAAATAAAAAGTTTGGTTTTAGTTTGGTTTTTTTTCTTTATGTTTCAATCTATTTTTCTTTAAGGTGACCATCATTAATTTAGAGGGTTTTAGTTGTGAATCTATTTTTGTTGGCTTAATTTTAGATTTAATCTCTATTTTAAGTTCAGCGTATTTCCCCTGAACACTTGAAATCAAATCAGTTTTGTCATGTTAAGTTTAATGTTCAAAGTCCGGGCCCTGATCACTTTGCAGTCTCTCTGGAACCCCGTAGTCTGAGATGTGTGAGACATTTTCTCAGAGGCATCAAGCAACTGTGAGCACTTTTTGGTTTGGAGTTGGCATGGCTAGTGCATACTTTGTAAAGTGGTCTGTAATCACTAACACATCCTTTGTGTTGCTTGGATCTGGTTTTAGGGATAGAAAATCGACGCACACCAATTTGACAGGGTGACAACAATGTTCACAAGACAATGTTCTCTGCTTGGGCTTTGTGACGTGTGCAACGTTCGCTGGTCTTGATTTTGAGCTCAACATTTGAGTCCATTTTGGGCCAATAGAACAGCTTTTTCACAAGATGCAATGTTCTATTGACACCCATGTGCCCCATATGGTCATGTAAACTTTTTAGGACAAGGAGTCTTGACGTTTTTGGCAACACTAGTTGGTATTGTGATTGGGCACTCTCTTGTCTTCATCCATCTTTGAGGACTAAATTGTTCCATTTTCTTAGCAACAAGTTCAGGGAGCTAATTTTTGCAGTTGGTGAGGGCTTTTCTCCCAACTCGATCTGATTGATTATTTCATGATGCTTGTGTCTGCTTGTTGTTTTTCTTCCAGGTTTGATGTTGTGAAATTGGAAACAACTGATAAGCCACCAAGTTGCTCCTCGTCTTCATAGCTTTTTCGGGACGGCTTGGGGGTTGAGAGCGAGAGCCAGAACCAGAACCAGAGGGTTATTGGAAGTGAACTCTGCTGGTTCATCAGCTGAGGACAAAGTGCTTTTTGCAGATGACATGGATTATGCTCTGGTCAACAAGGTTTGGATGGTTTGTG
>NC_047134.1:4269413-4341913 GCF_009829125.3 Periophthalmus magnuspinnatus | reverse complement strand
CCAGCAGAAATGAGCCTCCCGAGAGTTTTCTTCGACGTGTCCGCCGATGGCGCGCCAATCGGCCGCGTGGTGATGGAGGTAAGCCCGGCTCTTTCATTCAAACGCGCTGCTTCTCCGTGCGCTGCGCGGACAATGCGGTAAACCCGTCCAAACGCGGGCTAATCCCGCGGCTCGTGCTCGCACCGGGGCGCTGGGTCTGCGGCGCGGTTGTAGAGGGCTCCAGACACGGGGGAGAGTCTTTAAAGTCGGCCTGGATGTGAGTTTTGTGCCGCTGCTTGACCGAATAGCGGCACGTGCTCACCCCTCCACGCCACACTGTTAAATAACGAGCCATTACATCATCGACTTGAACCAGAGCAAACCCCAGGCCTTCCCATTCAATCTGTGACTATTCTGGTTTATTTCTACACTGGGACAGGCCTGTTGCTCCCATCTCCAGCCTCACGCCTCCTGTGGTGTCCTCTGCGGTATCATCACGCATTCGCCCCGGGTTATCAACTCTTGGCCTGTTTCTATTTATTAATGTAAAATGTGCGTTATTTGTGCCTCTCGTGCCCTTTTAAACTGTCCTCCTGTGACAGTGTTGGCACAGCCCAGATTTGGCAGCTCGAGGCCTGGTCCATTGATTTGTAAAGTTAATAATTAAATCATGACTTAGTATAATCCGACTGCCTCCATTTTAAACAAAAGTATTTCAGGATTATTGGGGTAACGTGTACTTGAATGTGGCCTGGATTAGTCGCTCCTTGTTCTAGATTTGAAGGCTTAGTTTTAAGTCTCTGCTGGTGCAAATCTCATTCATTCTCAAGTATTAAAACTTTTGTGTTTTCAATGTCTGGAAAAGGCTTTGAACATGATGTGCTGTGCCTCTTGTTCGCGTATTCGTTGCATTTCCTTGTATTTTTTTAAATTTCCTTATGCGCTATTGAAATGCACTTATCTTGCAGTTTATCCAGCTTTAGATGCAGTTTTTTTTTTTTTTGTAGTTTTGCACTATAGTCGCTAACTTTCCGCCCTACTGTCTGCGGCTCTTTGTTCTCGCTTAAACTCGATCTGCGCTGTCTTTTGCCCCTTTTCCCGGTGAAATCTGCGCAAACCCGGTGTTTTATAGCCTCGTTTTGCGCTCTGGAGCGGGTTAAAACGCCCCCCGCGCCCCCGTGTGTCATTTCTGGAAGGTTCCCCGCGTCCAGAGCTGCGGTTCGGGCAGAGGGACCGGGGGAGGAGGCGGAGGATGGAGGAGGGGCGGGGGTCTCCGTGAGGCATGCGGATGTAGAGTGTCATTCCCCGGCCGCCATTTGAGGCACCACCGGAGCATGAGAACTACCGTTATTCCGCACCCAAAACTCATCATTACACACTTTAAACTCTTATTAAAGCTGGGTCTTCACTCTGTACACGCTGTGGTTGGGTAAAATGACACAATTATGCTAAAAGTGTGAGCGGAATTTCCCCAGACGAACACTGCGGTATCGGACACGGCGCGATCACGTGACTCGCGCTAACGGCTAAACTGCTAGCTTGTTTTAACGTGTCAAAAGCCGGTCTTCTGGATTTAAAATGTCGGTTATTTCGACGCAGACGCTGTAAACTGTTGAAAATTTAATACCTCTAGTTTAATTTTCGTGTTTTAAAGTAAGTTTAAGAGGGAGGGGTCCTGCCATTTTGTGCCGTTGGTCTGACGCGCTGCAGCCACAACACGGAGCAGGTGGAAACGACAATAAAACCACAAATGCTGATAAGAGACATTTTGCGAACAGAATTTTTCTTCCCCCATTTGCACAGCCACTGCAAATATTACTCAATTTTAAGAAGTACAGATATCGGAGTAAATATTCAAAAGTATTATTTTACCACATGAATAAGTCTAATGGAGCAAAAGTACCTGTTTAAAATATACTTTATCTGTGCGAAATACTTTGCATCTTGGGAAAAAAACACCAAAATTTTTACTCTGAGATCTAATGATTCTTAAAATGTAGACTTGTTGAAGAGAATTTTTTTTTTTTTTGGCTGGCTATTTTTAGTTGTACATTTTTGTCAGGTTTCAGTAGGTCTCAATCAATAATTCCTTGCTTTTTAGGCCTGTTCACTACATTTGGGAAGGAATCTACATTCTACTACACTTTTGAAGTAAACTGGATATAGTACCAGTTTGGGGTGTCATTTTAAAAGTACAGTACTTTTTACTTGCATTCCACCACTGAATATTTGTTTTGGTGCACTGTGAAACGTCTAGAGGGACTGCCGCTTGTCTCATTGGAGAAGTTTCTGCTCATCCTGGAATTTTTAGGGGGAGATTTCTACCATGTTACAATGTTCCCTCATAAAAATCACATATCATTCATGTTTGAGTATTTGGCAATCTTTCTTAGTGCGCCACTCAAACCCTCCTTACGGTTAGGCTTGTGGGTGGAGCATTACACAGAACCTTACAACTATGTTCCCCCGTGCTCCAAGCCACAATACTCCATAAATGTACAAAACTGTACACAACAGCTTTACAAACCTGATGAGTTGTGCAGTAGTTTTGTTGGTGTGATGCATGCAAATCTTTGAAGAGTTGAGCAAAATGCATTTTGCTCAACTCTTCAAAAAGATTTGATTTTTACTTCACTGGGTCCTTTTTTAATTTTTTAAGACTAGCTTCATTTCTCACCCATTGTCAGCAGTTGTGTCTGCACATCATCTGCTCCTTTTTACTTTGTTGTAACTAACCCTTGGTAAACCAGACACTGGACAAATGAATAATTGAACTGCAGGGAATCGCCATCGTATAAAATGTACATGTTTAAAGTTTCATGTCTCCCATCACATTAATGCACTTTAGCTTTGACATGTTTTATACAGTAGCTCTAGCCTTAAGGCAAAGACGTCACTGAAATGCTTCTTCTGAATAGTTGTCTGCTGTGCCCTGAGGGTGGAGTAATTGCAGTTTGTTCTTGGCACAGGTTTGGCCAAGAACAAACCCCTTTGTTGCCTGCCACATGTGGTTTGGCCTCAGTTCAGTTTCTCGCGGTGCACCTGCCAAGCTAACATCAGTGAGCTCACAAGTTCAAACTTGACTTTCTAACAGACTGAACAGTCATGTGAAGTTCAGAGTTCTATTGTGGCTTCAAGTATAAAGTTCTAGTTATTTTAAAATGTTCCGTAGGGCATTTATTTTGGCAGTACCTCCATTGGTTGTAAAATTGTAATTCACTGAGTTTTCTTCATGTTCCAGCTCCGCACTGATGTGGTTCCGAAGACAGCTGAGAACTTCCGGGCTCTGTGCACTGGAGAGAAGGGCTTCGGATACAAGGGCTGCATCTTCCACCGCGTCATCTCTGACTTCATGTGCCAGGTACCACCACCAGGGAGCGCACTCACTGAAACAGGCTGTATGGGTTTTCTGACATGCTGTGACTGATTAGATTTCCAGTACATGTGTAAGGACTGTTTAATTTCACTTGGAACAATCTTCTGATCACACCTCTATAAACATGGTATCAATGGTGTACAAGGTTTTTCTGTAAAAATTTGTGTAGAATGACAAAAGCAGCAAGTTGAATTAAATGTCATCTGCAATTGCGTGTCAACACGAATGGTAGTGTTGTGTGGCCTTTTTGGCTTCCAAATCATCGCTTTGGGGTTCAGAGGGTCGGAGTTTGAGAGTAAACCTTTTTATTAAAGATTGTCTTAGATCAGAACTAGGTAACTTTCAGGGATCTCTCCCTGCAGCTCTGTTATGAGAATCATGAGGGAGCAACACTCATTTAGAAATGAGGCAGTACAACTTGTCTTGCATTTTTACATGAGCCAGGCTTGATGATAAATGTTATTTCTGCTTTAATGTGTTAACTTTTTGTTTTTAGGGTGGAGACTTCACAAACCACAACGGAACCGGAGGAAAGTCCATCTATGGAAACAAGTTTCAGGACGAGAACTTCCAGCTGAAGCACACAGGCCCCGGAATCCTGTCCATGGCCAACGCTGGCCCCAACACCAACGGCTCCCAGTTCTTCATCTGCACCGTCAAGACCGCCTGGTACGAGCACACCTGCTGCACAAAGTTGATATCCTTATTCTGACAAACTAAAGGAATGACTAAATCATGAGGAAGGTTTTTTTTTTTTTTTACTTTTGCAGCATGAAAACAAGTGGAGACTAGAGCAAAGTTCCAGAGGTTTATGGTGTAGTTTAAGCCTTGGATTGAAGAGTCAGATTAGGTCGTGCAGTGATACGAATGTGCTGATAACTCTACAGCAGGGCTGTCCAAACTATGGCTTAGGGGCCAAATGTGGCCCTCAGACCAATTTTTGTTGGCCCTCAGGAGCCCTGCTGAATTGGCCCAAATGCTGATGGGCAGTACTTTTTTTTTTTTTTTTTTTTTTTTCAGCAGTTCTACCTCTATAAATCAATACCGTCTTACTGCGTTGTGCTGCAGAACTCAAGACTTGCCATAGTGACCACTGATGTGTGGCCCTTTGCTTAACATTTTAACGTTTTAATACGTGACCTTTGGAAAGTTTGGACTCCCTAGCTCTACTGTGTTTTCAGATGCTATACCTCATTATAGTAGTTGGCTTAACTGTTAAAAAGTCAGCCATGTTCTGTTTGCATCCAATTATAATTCCAATTATATTTTAAAGTACTAGTTTTATAAGGCAAACGGCAGGTAAATTCGATTAGGCTCTGAAGACATTGTTTATACAGTCCAAGCAGTTTGACTTGTGATTTTAGTCCAGCTGCTCTATAGTTTATTTCTAAAGGATAAAATCAGTTGCCTTTTGTAAACCAGTTTGGGTCAATGTCCTTCAAGCCTCTTTTAAACCTTAAATACCAAGATTTTAAAATCAGCACTCATTTGTAAGGGGCTATAATGAAAAGTATTTTTATACCTGTAGTGTCTGGTTTTAGCCTAGAGCTGGGAAGATCAGAATGCTTAACGTCTGAAGTTCTGGACACTCAAACGTCACCTGTCCATCAACCAGTGGAGCCCTGAGTTTAGCTTTAGTCCCATTGATACTCAACAGTGACATCATGCTGGGGGTGTTCCACATTTATCTGCATTGTGATTTCATTGTAACAGCTGAGCATTCCACACATTGGCAAACTTTGTCATATGTTTAAGATCAACTGAAACCTTGAAGAGTTTTAAAATGTATTTTGCAATTTTCAGGAGCCTGAGATCAGAGCGTTCATGATCCTGTTTAAGAGTTTGATTTTCAACGTAAATGACTACCTGAAAGCTGTTGGCTAATGCTAGCTTGTGACTAATGTTATTTGAGAGGGACTTGTTCAACAGCACAAAACAACTCACCTGTTGGAGTTAAGTCAGTTCTTTTTAAGGTCAGATTGTTACTCAAGTTTAAGTAGACTTTAATCTGAGTGTTTAGTTTCAGAGCAGGGCCTACAGCTAGCATCACAACCCAGGGAATGTTGATGTCAGCTGCAAAGTATCAATTGAGCATTCATGTTTCATAATCTGCTGTGCCCTCTGCAGGCTGGACGGGAAGCACGTGGTGTTCGGCTCGGTGGTGGAAGGCATGGATGTGGTGAAGACAATGGAATCATATGGCTCTTCGTCCGGAAAAACCTCAAAGAAGCTGGTGATCGCAGACTGCGGTCAGCTCTGAACAAGCACTTAGCCGCCTGTCCGTCACCCTGACCCTGCATTCCTATTGGACGCCCCTGCCCTGAGCCTGCCCCTTTTTATATTCTACGACCATGATACATTCGTGACGCCTCGTTCGGTTCGTTCTGTTGAGTCCAACGGTTTTTGTTTGAGTCAAATTAAATAAAGAAGCGTTGCCTTGACCCCGTGTGTGGACAGTCACTTTTCTGTTTTAGTTTAAGATATTTTAAATGGGATGGTGCCAGAAGTAAAACTAGCCTCAGATTTCATGTTGAACTGTTATGTGACAAAAGTACAATGACCGTTTCTGGGTTTTTACAGTTCCCTGATAAGTATTATACAGGCCATTAGAACTGAAAGTCTCACTTGAGTATTTTCATGAACCTAAGACTGGAGCTCTTGCATGGCATGCTTTAATTTCTTTGGTATTTGGGCTGATTGGGACCTGATGAGTGTAAATCTTTTTACATTGAGAAATTATATCCATATGAGGACATTCATTCCAGTTTTTAATGATTTTGACATGACAAAATAAAATCATTTGAATAATTTGCAAAAACTAAAGTGCCTGAGCACAGCAACATTTTTTGAGTGTAAAAACAAAATGAGAAACAATTGTGCCTCTTGGAACAATGTGTCATTTGAAATACTGAAGGGTGCAGGAAGACATGGCTTTAACAAAGTCCATCTTGAATCTCAACTAATGTAACAGTATACTCCTGTCACCTTTAAGTGACAGTTTGACCTCATGTGGACACCAGGAGGAGAGGAAGAAAATTCTATTGTGGCCTGGACAGCCCAAAATATGTTGTCCACATATGTAGACGTCAGGTCCTAAGAGGCTAAGTTACTTTCTGAACACAAAAGGGTACTTTTACAAAACAAATGGCAGAGCTCCTTTGGGAGTTGCACAACATTGAGCTGATAAGGGCAGCAACTACAGCTTTAGGGTGTGTTCGGGGTGTATCTGGATGCCAATGAGTGCATAAAATTACATTTACTATAACAGGACATGATGGATCAGATTTGAATCGCTAGAGGCGATGTAACTCCTAAATGGTTTGGGGGTGGAGAGCTGCAGGTTGGAGCCCCCTGTTCTGTAATGTCCCATGTGTCTTGTTTTCGTCTGTCTGTCTCATTCTCATTCATTTGAACAGTTCAGGCACTCGCACTCATAAGGTACTTTCTGTGCGTCAGTCACGTGCCCCATGTGGACATCTCTCTACAGTTCACTGGACCCGACACCAGGAGGCGCTGTTTCATCTACGTCGGTAAAGGGTCACCCAAATGAGTCTTGGATGTAAAGTTTAACATTTTATCCTCTCGAGACCGGAGCTTTTGTCTGGTGTGCATTTTACATTTGTTATTGCTATTTGTGATAAGTAGGACCTAATAAGTATAATATCTAAACTGATTTTGTACAGGAAGTAGTTCATGCAGAAAAAAACAAAAACAAAACATGTCCTTGTATGAGGACAGTGGGTCTATCAAAACCTTTAAAAACATTCTTTGCTCTTTGAGGCCAGAAGGTCCTAATTCATTTAAATTCAAAATTTCAGCTTTATACAATAAGTAGTTCTCTCAAAAATCAATGTCCTCATACGAATACAGTGGGTCGACCTTATTATATGACACAAATAGACTCCATTGGTCAAAAAAAGTATATAACAGTTTATTTGAAAATGTAAACACCAATACATGGGTTTTTTCAAGGCTACCATCTCCAGGAGATGAGCATTGCTTGTTTGAATCTGTCCTTTATCACTGCACCAGAAAGACATATATCATTCAGCATATGGTCAACAGCAGATATGGTGGTAAAGTGATCACAGTACACTTCTGTGCCAGTAGTGAGGGTTTCAGACAGACGTTTGATGACCAGTGTTCCTAGACCCAATCCATTTGAGTCCTGAACCTTCGAAACCAGTGTCCTTGAACCTTGATAGACTTTGAAGTCTGGCACGAGTCCATCCACAGATGCCAGCACAAAGTTCTTCATTCCCACTGGATTTGGCTTTAGTGTTACGTATTGTCAGAATGGACAGGACCCAGTAAACGGGATTATCTGCTCATTCTGGATGAGCTGGAAGGCGGCAGTCGGTAAGTATGTGGTCCATATAAGGCTTCACCTTCCAGAATTTGTCGATTTTCGTCTTGTCTTCTGAAACATCATCATCGATGACTACTTTCAGATGCCTTACCTGTTTGAAGAAGCAATCACGTGACATTGTGTCACTAATGGCAGGGATCCATAGGCCATTGGCCCAATACATCCTTGTTTGTGGATAAGGCACGCAAGACATCAAGATTTCTGCTCGAAAAAAGTGATACATCTCATCAAATGTTTTTTGTTTGTGTTTTGAGAGATCTCCCACTGTTAGCCAGGGACATGGCATTTGTGCAGTCAGCAATGAGTTTTATCAGCTCTGAGTCAATGCATTGCTCCATATAATCCGATGGCTGCCAACGTGTTTGCTCATCGTTCAAGTCATCATCATTTCCAACCTGAAATTGGACTAAGTTTGGGCTAAATGGAGCAGACCTCCAGTACGCTCCATGTCCAGCATTCCTGAATTCTGATCTGGGCTCTATGTCCATGCTCATCCTCATCCAGTTCTAAAAATGAAAACATAATAGATTTTATTATAATGCACTCAACATTTTGAAACCAACAAAGCTAGAGTAAAAAAACAGACTATCCCAGAGTTTGTGTGTGTGTTTGTTTGTGAATGTACATGCTTATGTGTGAGGGCCCGTATGCTGGTGAGACAGGGACAGTGTGGGAGCAGAAGCTGACTAACAGGTATGAGATGGTGATACACTTTTATAAAACCAGAGTAATACATATTTTTATTTCTGATGAGAAACACTAGTACTGGCTCACCATCATTCTCAACATGCTGTTGTTTATGGCCACGTCTGTGCAATTGTGGATGATGTGGCTGACTCTCATTCACAGAGTCGCTATCTTCAGCTGCATCAGGTGGTGTGTATTCTTCATCTGAATCATCTCCTGATGAATCAGGTGGTGAAGAATCAGGTTGCTCATTCATAAGATCAACATCTTGTGAAATGACTTCATCCAAAGCAGGATCATAATCTTCCCATCTTAAAATAACTATTTACAACTGTAAACTCATCTAAATCTTCCAAAGTTTAATTAACTACACGATAGAATCAATAGCTGTACATAGTCCCGTGTCTTCACTTTTACTGATGTCCTAGCCTGCTACTGCTACTCAAATGTGTCAAATTTTAAACCTCATATAAAGCTAGACATTATTGTACATAAATACATTGGTTCCATTCATACAATTTGGATAGAATATTTACCTGGGTCATTTTTATTTTGCTGATATTGCCACATTTTTTTTCCTACTGACATTGGTGTAATTCTGTGATATGACCACAGGATGACGTGGGCAGTGTCTCTAAATGTGGCCAACAGGTCAAAGATTTAAAATATTGAGTATCAGTGTGCCAAGAGGCAAAAATATAATGTCCTCCTGTGAGGTCGCAGGGTCTCAGGAGGTTAATTAAACTTTTATCAAATGTATATATTTAACCTCCTGAGACCTGGTGTCCTCATCTGTGGACAACACATTTTGGGTTGTTTAGGCCACAGTGCAAATGTTTAGAAGAACAGCAACAAGAACATGTTCAATTTTGAATATTTCTAAGAGTTTAGAATATTTATTTTTTTATTTAATTATTTTTATTTAATTATTTTATTTTTATTTGTTTTTATTATTATTTTTATTTTATTTTGATTTATTTATTTATTTATTTTTATTATTTTATTTGATTAAAGCTCGGGTCTCAGGAGGTTAAAGTGCAAATCTTAAAGAGGTTTGTGAAGTTGCTGTGTACAGTTTTGTATCATGTTGTGTATTTATGGAGAATTAGGCGCATGGGTGATGTAGGGTTGCAGGAGGAGCCTTGTCCAGAATCTTACTGCTAACTGTAAGGAGGGTTTGAATAGGTCATTTAGTCAGTTCCACCTTTTATATAGAACTATATCAAATGTAGGCTGTTGCAGTAAAACGGGCTTGGTTCATTCAAAAGTAGATGCAATTCATCAAGCTTGAGATTTGCATCAGTAGTTTTATTTCCAAACATTAGAGAAACATTTAAATCTGACTAAAAATATCACAAAAGCTTTGGTCTTACACAGCGCTTCAAACTTCCACAAAACACACACACTCCCAAAGCCTTCAGTCACTTTCACTTTCACTTTCAAACAGCTCATTTTACAATCAACAAAAACCTTCTAAAACATTCAGTACATAAAGGGAACTGTAGAACAAGAAAAAAGTTATTGCCAATGGAACACGAATATGAAAAGTGATTTTTGCTTTAGTTGTAAAGGATTTTAATGGTGTTTGGTCATATTTAAGATTCACAAGACTTTTTTTTTTTTTTTTTTTAAAGTCTGAGTTGAGCCAGGGCCAAGTCACCAATTTGTGTTCGGCATGTTTTGGAAGAGGAGGAATTCCCAACACTGCTCTAGAGCATAGACTCCTTATATAAATGGTCATAGCTAACCTGCTAGCCGCTGTGTTCCAAGCAGGAAGTGAACGTGACCATCAACTCTGACTCCAAATCACTTTACATTGAAAAACTATGGCCCATCTCTCTGTAAATGCTGCTGTCAGGCTCGTCATTTTGGTCTTAAAATGTTTGTATTATCCCGCTTTACATCCTGAGGTTTTTATTTCACTATTGTGTCTGTAAATCAAGATATGAACATTAATAACAGACAAATTAGGCGCCTTCTTTGCCCGAGGTTGCTCCTGCTAGCATTAGCAACAGGTTTGATTGACAGTGTTAAGCGCCCGCTCCCTGCTAAACCAACGGTACAGGAAGGGGCGTTACCTTCAACAGCCTCACCTCTGATTCGCTCTTTGGTTGCTATAATACTCGTGTTCGGAATTCCAAATGTGGAACTAGGCTCCAAATTGGCCCCTATAACCGCTAGCCTCGATGAGCTTCATTTGACTGGAGCCGTACGCTGTGGGTGACGTCACACTCACTTCATCCACTTCTTTATACACTCTGTTTAGAGTCACATTTTACAATTCCTATGAAAAAAAAAACTAATTTTCAATTATTCTCGATTACTGAGCCCAGGACCACCAGTGGAATCTGTCTTTCACTTTCATTCTCTTTGTTTCATTGTTTCATCGTTTCATGTTCCTGTGTGTGAGCAGCTTTATCCAATCACATTTTATTAATGAGAAAGTTCAGTTCATGCGACCGGAACAGATTAAAGGGGCCATATTACTCTGTTTTCTGAGCTGTGTTATAATGTAGGTTCCTCATCACAAACAGACCCGGAGTTGTGTTTTGTTTCATTCACACATGTTTAACACACAAACCCTGCAGATTTAGGCTGAGTTCTTCTCTCAAACAGAAAACACTAATTTTCAGTCATCCCTAAAAAACACCTCAAAATCCAACCAGATATTCGCCACCGTTCGAGTCTAGTTCTACCAGAGTTCTGGTTCATCAAAACATACACACACATTCATTCTAAAACTGGAATGAAAATAAAAGCTCAAACTACAGAATCTGCTCAGACGCTCAGTTCAAACCAAAAAAATATGAACCATATATACATAATATTTAACCTTCTGAGTACAAGACCAGGACTATAACAGGACTAAAGCAGGTCTATAACAGGACCAAACCAGGTCTATAACTGATCTAAACCAGGTCTAAACCAGGTCTAAACCAGGTCTAAACCAGGTCTAAACCAGGTCTAAACCAGGTCTAAACCAGGTCTAAAATAGGACTTAACCGCTGCTAGAGAAGTTCTGGACAAAGGCTAACCCAAAGGAGAAAAATGTTGGAACTCTAAATTAAAGCCACAGTATTTAACACGTTTCCATGGAAATAGAAAGATAAAATCATCCTGCTGAAAATTAACCATGGAGACAGATGCGTTTTATGCCACACTGTGGGATATTACAGCCAAAGGAACAACATTTCCATGGAAATGAGCAGGAGGAGGCCATCCTTCAGGCCAGGTCAGGTTTGTGGAGATGCAAGCCCGCCCACAGTCAGGACACATGTTTTTCATGCAATAAACATTAAACAACCAAATTAAAAAAATTAAAAAAAAAGAAACGCTTTAGTTTTTTTGTCTAAAAAGTTCCATACTGTGGCTTTAAGATAACACTAGAGCTGAAGGGGAGTCTGCGTATCAGTCATGCGCCTACCACAGTCTGAGAAATGCTGGTCTAATCTAGGGTTCAAATGCAGGAGCAAACAACAACGAAAACTCCAAAAACCCTTCTCCATTCACTCCCCCTCTCCTCTTCTCTTCCTCTCTTCTGTCTCTCCTCCTCTTCCTCCTCTCTTTGTCTCTTCTGTTGCTCTTCCTTCTCTCCTCCTCCTCCTTTCCTCTCTCCATGCTCTTTCTACTCCTATCGTCTTCTTCTCCTCATCCTCCTCTCCTATCTCCGTGCTCCTCTTCTTCCTCTTCTCTTCCTCAGAGCTGACAGGAGATGGAGATCTTGGTGGTGGAGTACGGTACAGATTCTGTAGAGGACCAAAAAGGATTAAGTCACTCCTCAGAGCCACCCTGGGACAGCCTGACACAGGTGTGGTTGTAGTAAGTATTTGTAGTATTTACAGTGTAGAATTCGTAGTACCTCTGGGTGCGAGCGTGCTGACGTAGGCTTGTCTGCAGTAGTACTTGCAGTAGTATTTGTAATATTTGTAGTATTTGTAAAATTCATAGTACCTCTGTGTGCGAGCGTGCTGACATAGGCCTGGAGGAACTCTTTCTCTGAGCTGTCTCTCTGATCCTCTGCACCTCTCCAGGTCCTCCTCTGCTCCTCTCTCCTCCTCTGCTCCTCCTCCCTCTTCTGTCTCTGCTGCAGCGTCGGAGACTCGTACAAACGAATGAATCTGAAAAGAAAAAAACAGGGTCTAAACTGAGTCTAAACCAGGACTGAAACAGGACTGAACTAGATCTAAACCAGGTCTAAACCAGAACTAAACCTAAATGATACCAAACATATACCGTAAATTTCGGATTATAAGCCGCTACTTTTTTTCCACGCTTTGAACCCTGCGGCTTGTACAGCAGTGCGGCTTATTTATGGATTTTTTCCTGGATAACGGCCCCTGGGTTTTATTTTCACGGACAAGCCTTCTACACGTGGCAGATAAATATGGCAAAAACAACTTAAGTGCATTAAAAAAATACAACTCACCAAACCGCTGCATCAGAGGGAGCCCTGCGCTGATTATGTGATTATGTCTACTCTGCTCCGCAGTTTCTTTCAAAAACTCTAAAGGCGTATTGTTTAATCCCAGGTGCTTATTCTCCATGTGCCAAAGCAGTTTTGAAGGTTTCATTGCCTTATTTGCTTTTCCCGTATGTTACGTAGAGCGGACTGTGCGCGTGAGTCACCTGCAGCGACAAACCCAGATTTTAAGTAGGCATTGTCTGTTAAATTTATCTTTCTTTTTCTTGGAGGTGTAGTCTCCTCTTCTGGCTCCTCAGTTGTCCTTTCCCCCTTTGTTAAAAGCTCTCCAAAGACTTTTGTTTTGGCTCATTTTCACTCGCTTGTGGCTCTACTTTTGTGCGTCGTGTCTGATGTGTTATACGTGATACGTCACCGCGGAGACAAGAGCAGATAATATACTTGCTACTACATCAAATAGATTTCTGTGGCGATTTCCAGCAGGATTTTCATGATACATCTATGGACGAGCTTATTAGTGTGTCATTAGGGACGGGCGAAAGTTGCTCCTGACCCCTGTGCGCACAGCGTCTGAAAATCAGGGCTTTTTACGCAGGACTGTGAGCTGTGTCAGTGTCTGTGAGACGTGAGCGGTGTTTGTTTTGAACATTGTTCCGCGAGTGTGACGCTTATTTTGAGCAACGAAAAATAAGAAAATATAATTTTATTTTAAGATCATAATAATCTTCCAATTTAAACTACAACAAAAAAGAGCTAACACAAATAAAATACACTTCAGCCACGCAGAGCCGCAGTATGAGGCTGAAAGAGGCGCATACGGCTCCGGAGCAGCGGGTTGCCGACTCCTGAAATAGAGCCACTGCACGTGAGCTCGACATCAATGAATCCAACTTGGTCAATGTAAAAGACGACAAAAGTTTTCAGAGGAAATAAAAGCAGATTTTCCGTTTTGGTGCAGTTTTATTTTGTAAACCTGCAGATGTGTTCATCCCGTGTTGATGTCGTGTTGGTTCCAATTTTCAGGCAAAGTTAAAAAAAAGCGTGTCAGTGCAGCGTCTTTCTGTGTAAATATCTCATGTTACAATATGAAAACCTGCGGCTTTTATTCAGGTGCGGCTTATATATGTACAAAATTGATTTTCTCTTCAAATTTAGCTGGTGCGGCTTTTAATCAGGTGCGCTCTGTAGTCCGAAATTTACGGTATGTAGAAAATATTAAGATAAATCCGCATCTCATGGGTACTGCAGAGACTCATAGGGATGCAGTAGTAGTAGTATTAGTAAGTAGTAGTAATATTTGCAGTACTTGATCTCGGGGCTACTGCAGAGCCTCGTGGGGATGCAGTTGAGCTCGTCTCCACTCACGATGACCATTTTCAAGGCGCTGATCAGGGCCAGGCTCTGGGGCAGGTACGACAGGTGGTTCTTATGGAGGAACAGAGACTCCAGGTTCTGTAGGCTGCAAAAACAAGTACAACAGCAGAACAGTCAGACAGGAGCAGAGAGACAGGAGTAAAAACAAGCACAACAGCAGAACAGTCAGACAGGAGCAGAGAGACAGGAGCAAAACAAGCACAACACCAGAACAATTAGACAGGAGCAGAGAGGCAGAAGCAAAAACAAGGACAACACCAGAACAGTCAGACAGGAGCAGAGAGGCAGAAGCAGAAACAAGCAGAACAGTCAAACAGGAGCAGAGAGACAAAAGCAGTGAGACAGGAGTAGAGAGACAGGAGCAAAAACAAGCACAACATCAGAACAGTCAGACAGGAGCAGAGAGACAGCCCCAGAGAGACAGGGGCAAAAACAAGCACAACACCAGAACAGTCAGACAGGACCCGGTCAAAACACAGCATTGGTCTAAACCCAGTCTAATCCGGTCTAAACCCAGTCTTAGTATGAACGTGGTCTTGGTCTAAACCAGACATGCGCAAACTATGGCCCGGGGGCCACACATGGCCCTTTGGGCTTATTAATCCGGACCACTGAATTTGACCAAATTATATTAAAATAGGTAAGGGTAAACCTTGTTCAATTTACCTTTCCCCTGTAATGCCAACGTTTCCCCAAAAGATAGCACACTTCAGCTAAATCAACCTTCTTCACATGTATTACTCTCTTATTCTCTTATGAGCCCTTTTGCAAAAATGAGCTTATCAAAGAAAAGGAAAGTAGATAGTGAGTGCCAAGTGTTTAATACGGAGTGGACAAGAAAATCACTGAAGTCCGATCAAAGACTGTATGGCTAATATGCCAAAAAACTGTTGTGGTTTTCAAAGAGTACAATATCAGCTGTCACTTTGGTACGAAGCATGCCAACTACGCTAGCAAGCAGTCAACACAGGAACGAGCAGCTACGTCTCAGAGGTTCGCAGCCAATTTACAGATTCAATTAATGCATTTGGAAAACAATTTGTGCAATGATCCTTGCATATTCATGTTTTGCTACATGTTACAGGCCATGTTTTATATATATATATATATATATCCTGGCCCATTGTGGCCCATGTGTCAAAAAGTTTGCCCACCCCTGGTCTAAACCCAGTCTTGCTCTCACCGGTCCATGTCCTGGGGCAGATCTTTGAGCTGGTTGTTGCTCAGATCCAGAGTCTTGAGTGAGTCCATCCTTAGGACACAGATGGGGAGAGACACCAAGCAGTTCTCAGAGATGTCCAGCAGGTGGAGCTGCTTCAGGGAGCTCAGCTGGAACCATAGACTGTATATATAATGAACATAGCTAACCTGCTAGCCGCCATGTTCTACATAGGGAGTGATCATGGGGTGCACTTCCGTCTCCATCAAGAAATTTTGCTATTGTGTCCGTAAATTAAGATATGAACATTAATAACAGACAAATCAGCTGCCTTCTTTCCACGAGGTTGCTCCCGCTAGCTTTATAACTGGTTTGATTGACAGTGTTGCTAAACACCTGCCCCCGGTTAGTGGTGATGGTGGGAAGGGGTGTTACCTTCCACAGCTCCACTCCAGATTCCACTCCAAATTCACCCCTATAACTACTAGCCTCGATAAGCTTCTTTTGACTGGAGCTTAATGCTGTGGGCGACACACTCACTTAGTCCACTTCTTTATACAGACTATGTCTTGAACACACACAACCCATGTGACAATGACAATGTTATGTTACTTAGCAACCATATGATTAGACAAATACAAATACATGACAACAGCTTTATTTAGTTAAATCATAGCCTTATAAAGAAGTGGACTAAGTGAGTGTGACATCACCCATAGCGTTTGGCTCCAGTCAAATGACTGCAAGCAGTTTTAGGGGCCAATTTGGAGCCCAGTTCCATATTTGTAATTCCGACTCTGAGTATCATAGCAACCAAAGAGCCAGTCCGGGGCAAGGTTGTTGAAAGTAAAGCCACTTCTTGCCCACACCTCTGGTTTAGCAGGGAACTGCCACTTAGCGACGCTGTAAATCAAACCTGTTGCTAATGCTAGAAGGAGCAACCTCGGGGAAAGAAGGTGCCTGATTTGTCTGTTATTGATGTTCATATCTTGATTTATGGACGCAATAGTGAAATAAAAACACCAGGATCATGTAGAGAGGGTTAATACGAACATTTAGAACCAAAATAATGAGTCTGACAGCAGCAGTTACAGAGAAAGGGGACACAGTTTTTCAATAGAAAGCAACTTGGAGCCAGAGTTAATGGTGTTGGAAGCACAGCCCATGCTCACTTCCTATTTGGAACGCGGTGGCTAGCAGGTTTAGCTATGTCTATTTATATATACAGTCTTTTAGATGGAGGTTTTAAATGTCATAAAATGCCTTCCTTGTGTGTAAACTGTGTCTGCCTTTTGGCTGGAATTTCTGTGTTGATGACAGAGGCAGAGGGATTCTGTTTTACATCAGCGCTCCTTCCTGTATTTTTGAACTTTTTTTTCCCCACTTGACTGATGTAAATTATGATAAATATTTAGCACAGGGACTATCCACCAAACAAAGTCACAATTAGAAAAACATGAAACCTCTCACTTATTTGTATATTGGCCTTTAAACTTTGCCTGATCCTAATCTTTCTGTGTCTGTAATACACAAGGGACAGGATGGATGGGAGGGCATCTGACTCACTTCGAAGGGCAGCTCGCACAGTCGGTTCCCGGCCAACTCGAGTTTCAGCAGCTCCTCACAGTCTCCCAGCTCCAGAGGCACCTTCATCAGACGATTGTAGCTCAAGTTCAGCTCCTTCAGTGACGTCAGCTTTCCTTCAGAGAGAGAGAGAGAGTCACCATGAGGACCGCTGACCCGCTACCAACCTGCCACTGACCATGTGGAACAGCACAGAGCTGCACAGACCCACAACCGACCCTGTGGAACACCACTGACTCCAGGGAACAGCACTGACCCACCACCGACCCACCGCCGACCCACAACCCACCACCAACTCACCACTGACCCCACGGAACAGCACTGACCCACCACCTATCCAGCACTGACCCTGCGAAACAGCACCAACCCACCTCCTACCCACCACCTACACACCTCCTACCCACCACCTACCCACCACTGACTCCGAGGAATAGCATCTGGAGGTTCTTTGACATGAGGCCTGTCCTTGTATGCGTATGCTCTATCTGCAAGTTTAGGCTGTGAGATTGTAGTACCTTTTTTAAACTATAAGAGGCAGGATATACAGTCTATATATGAGTTAAAATAGAAAAATAAATGTTGATCTGTGTGTTTTCACTCACCAATCTCGGGCGGGACTTCGCAGACCTGGTTCTTGGACAGGTCCAGGACGGTAAGTCTGGAAAACTGATCCAAGAACTCAGGAAGTCTCTGGATCCGAGTGTGGGTCACATACCATTCTGTCAGATAGGTCATCCACTGCAGCTCCTTAGGGAAAGACTGAAGAGAAAAACCAGGTCAGGACCAGGACGGAACCAGGACTGAACCAGGACTAAACCAGGACAGAACCCGGACTAAACCAGGACTGAACCAGGTCTGAACCCAGACTAAACCAGGACTAAACCAGGACAGAACCAGGACTAAACCAGGACTAAACCAGGACTGAACCAGGACTAAACCAGGACTGAACCAGGTCTGAACCCGGACTAAACCAGGACTGAACCAGGACTAAACCAGGAGTGAACCAGGTCTGAACCAGGACTGAACCAGGATTGAACCAGGTCTGAACCCGGACTGTGAATAAAATTATGCTTATCATTAATAAACTGTATGCTTATATTTTGAGTACGAAACCAACCACTGGTGCGATGAAAAAAAAAAAAAGTGCTGTTGTTGTTTAAAATGCTGAGTTAAGTCATGTGTTGAAATCATGTGTCTTAATGATGTGTTAAATAAGTGTCATGTGTTAAAGAAATGTATGTCACGTGTATAGAGAATGTGTTATTAGTCCAAATAAAAGACCGCTGTGAAAAGGGGAAAGTCGAAGAAAGGCACTGAGGAGGCAAAGATTTGAAGCTCTTCATCTGTGCGCTCTCTCTCCTCTGATCAGAGCAGAAAAAGTCTAACACTTGTCTTGGCTCTTTTTGGTAAACAGTGCATTGAGAAAAGAGTTTTCTTGACACGGACTAAACCAGGACTGAACAAGGACTGGACCAGGACTGAACCAGGACTAAAACAGGTACTGAACCAGGACTGAATCAGGACTAAACCAGGACCAGGACTAAACCAGGACTGGGCCAGAACTGAACCAGGACTGAACCAGAGTTAAACCAGAACTAAATAAAGGTCTAAAGTCCCTCACCATCCACTTGTCTCCTTCCAATCTGAAGACCAGGTTTTCAGGATCTGCTTTAGTCTGAGGAAAGTTCTGACCTTCTGGACCTCCTCCATCTGAAACAACACAACAACTTTTACTCTGATGAGACATGGTCACCATCACATCCAAACCAGGAGTAAACCTAAACTACAATGTGCTGATGTGCTGTGAATGGGATAGGTTGCGGGGGCAGTACCTGTATGGGGCAGGTTGTGGGGTAGGTTGCTGAGCTGGTTGCCGTTGGATCTCTCCAGATACTGGTGTAGCGCGTTCTTTTCATCTCTCTTCAGAGTTTTACAGTAGATCCTGTACTGCCATTGCTGATCAATCCTGGACAGAAGCAGCACGAGCAGAACATTAGCCTCCTCAAACTCTCCATCTCCTCCTCCTCTTTCCTCCTAATCCCACTCCTCTTCTCTTCCTCTTCTCTTTTCCTCCTCTCATCTGCCTCCCCTCTTCTCACCATTCTTCCTCCTCTTCTCTCCTCCTCTTCCTCCTTGAAATTTTGCTGTATTTTGTACAATGACAAGTCCAATTTAAATATCTCCTCCTCTTTTTCTCTCCCTTCTCCATTTTTCTGTCCTGAGAATATTGATGTCCAAAGTTCTTCTGCGATTTGCATGAGGTGACTAAACCTGGACTAAACCAGAACTAAACCAGGACTAAAACAGAACTAAACCAGGACTAAAACAGAGCTAAACCAGGACTAAAATGGGATTAAAACTGGACTAAAACAGAACTAAACTAGGGCCATACCAGAACTAAAGCAAAACGGGACTAAATCAGGACTAAAACAGGACTAAACCAGCACCAAACCAGGACTAAACCAGGTCTAAACCAGGTCTAAACCAGGTCTAAACCAGGTCTAAACCAGGTCTAAACCAGGTCGAATCCAAAACTAAATCACAACTAATCCAGGTCAAACCCAGGACTAAACCAGTACTAAACCAGGTCTAATCCAAAACTAAATCACAACTAATCCAGGTCAAATCCAGGACTAAACCAGGTCTAAACCAGGTCTAAACCAGGTCTAAACCAGGTCGAATCCAAAACTAAATCACAACTAATCCAGGTCAAACCCAGGACTAAACCAGTACTAAACCAGGTCTAATCCAAAACTAAATCACAACTAATCCAGGTCAAATCCAGGACTAAACCAGGACTAAACTAGGTCTAAACCAGGTCTAATCCAAAACTAAATCACAACTAATCCAGGTCAAACCCAGGACTAAGCCAGGTTTAAACCAGGTCTAATCCAAAACTAAATCACAACTAATCCAGGTCAAACCCAGGACTAAACCAGGTCTAAACCGGGTCTAATCCAAAACTAAATCACAACTAATCCAGGACTAAACTAGGTCTAAACCAGGTCTAGTCCAAAACTAAATCACAACTAATCCAGGTCAAACCCAGGACTAAACCAGGTCTAAACCAGGTTTTAGGGCTGGTTTCAGGTCTGTCTGAATGCGTGACTCTGTGGTGGCAGGAGCACATGGGGTAGTAAACATTACTCATATCTCCATAAATACTTGATGAGTGCAGTACTGAGCGCAGTACTCTGAGCAGACGCAGTATTTTTAGAACAGATCGAGTTTCTCACAGGTTGTACTGTGTCTGAGTGCCACTGTGGACAGAAACATGTCTCGAAATGTGTGACTACAGCTGAAGTACGCCTGCATGTTTTTATTGTATTTTTAACATACTGTAATAGTTTATTAACTATTACTCTCCACATTTGACCCATCATTCAGTGTCTCTGGGTTAAACCTGTCAGGAGCATCGGGACCAGATCTCGGTCTAGTCTTGGTCAGGACTACCTTAGCTGAAGGAAACCCACACAGACAGAGAGAACATGCAAACTTCACACAGACACAGGCAGAACATGCAAACTCCAGAGAGAAAAGGCTTGAGGGTCAAACCAGGGACTTTTTTGCTGTGAGGCGAAAGTGCAAACTACTCAGCTTCAATGAAGAGAGCAGAGCGCCCCCACCAGGCCTGACATATATCCCTCACTGACCCGGATTTTGGCTCAGACCTGGTCCACTGCTCCTGATGGTTTAACCCAGAAACACTGAAGGATGAGTTAAATGCACAGGACACATATTCCTACCTTAACCTTCTCTTCCCCTCTCTCTTCTCTTTCCATCCATCTCGTTTCTCTCTCTCCTCTTCCTTTCTCTCTCTCTTTTAATGTGCAGTAATGTATCCTACCTGGAGAGGGCGCTCTGCTCTCTCTCCTCTCGCGATCTCTTCTCTATCTCCTTTCTCTCCCTCTCTTCACCCTCTTTCTCTTGCCCTCCTCTCTCTTTTTAGCTGCAGTAGTGCATCCTACCTGGAGAGGGCGCTCTGCTCTCTCTCCTCTCGCGATCTCTTCTCTTTCCATCTCCTTTCTCTCCCTCTCTTCACCCTCTTTCTCTTGCTCTCCTCTCTCTTTTTAGCTGCAGTAGTGCGTCCTACCTGGCGAGGGCGCTCTGCTCTCTCCTCTCCCTCTCTTTCTTCTCCCTCAGTTTCTGTTTCTTCGCTCGCCGCTCCCACAGGCCTCTGATGGCGGACAGGTCGTACACCGGGACATCCAGACGCCGCTCCACGCCCATGGCTCCTGCAACATGAGACTAAAGCTGCACTGTGGGACTTTTCCAGTTTTGGTCGAGCACCTGCCTCCATGGAGATGATACTGCTGGAATGCTCCACAGTAGGGCATTAAAGAGGGAGTGTGCAGCAAAATCGATTTTTGGAGCTTTCTCCCTTTTTTTTTTTTAAACTCTGTTTGCTCATCAAAAACACGCTTGAATTTAAATGTCGTCCATGCATGTTTGAGTAATCTAGTGATCTCTCCTGGGCCCTATTCAAATCCTCCTTATGGTTAGCAGTATGAGCCGCCCACAAGCCTATGTCATTCATGCTCTCACACGACAATTCTCCATAAATATACTCCATAAATATACAAAAACATGATACAAACCTGTACACAGTGAAGTGCTCTGAAGGGGCAGTGACTTAGCACAGAAAGCAAAGGGAGGGGGACTCAGAGCATCAACAATGAAAGTGAAACTTATTAATGTTAATATGTTGTTTTGAGCAAGTATAACATTTTCAAAACAATAAAAGGAAACATGGTGATCTACATATGTTATATGTTACAGTTAATGCCACATAGAAATAAAATACTCCCTCTTTAAACTAGTCTAACATCATGGAGAGCAGCTGGTGATGCTGCCTTGGCCAAGTTACTGGTCAGATCTGTGGAGACGACCCCGCTCACAGTAAGAATACATGTTTTCAAGTCATTTTCTAGCAATAAAAACACCTGACTTTGAAATAATGCCAGATAGATATGTCTAAAGTCTTAAAATTGTGAAAAACACCACATATTCACTGTCTTAAATACTTCAGTACTTACAGTAGTATCTATAAATAGTTATGTGACCATCAGCAGCTCCACAAACATTAAACAAAATTTTTCGACTGATCCAAAAATATACAACTAAACACTGACCTTGTTTAATGAACAAAAATGTTGGTTTTCAGATTGTACAATGTGATGATGTCATACTGCCAGATGTGGGCAGGACAAAGGTTTTCATATAGATTACATTGAACGCTACCATGAAATATCCAAAAGGTAAATTCAAAAATGTCAAACCTGATTTGTGACTAGTCTCAAGAACTCACAAATCTGTAGTTTAACTAAATATAGTTTATCTGTCCCCATGTGTTTTAAATATTACTGGTCTGTAGAATGTAGTGATGTCATCTGAAACACAGCCATATTGTCATTAGTGTGATGAGGCTAGATTATAGCAGTAATTGCACTGTTAGGCTAGTAGTGGTAATAGTAGTACTAACAGTAGCTAGCAGTCCTTGTGGTAGTAGTATTTCGTAGAATTTCGCAGTATTAGTACTTGTCTTACCTGGGTCATTCCTGTTGTTGACGACTGTGACTCTGGTCTATTTAAATCTGCTCCATGTGTCCTGATCACATGACCTCCTCCCTCACTTTACTCCCCCCACAGAGGCAAGGTTTAGTCCTGGTTTAGATCTGGTGTAGACCTAGTTTAGACCTGGCTTTGTCTTAGTTCAAATCCTGGTTTAATCCTGGTTTAGGGTAAGGTCCACTTTGTTATCCCCGTCCTTCAGTGAGTTAAACCTGTCAGGAGCAGTGGGACCCATCTCCAGATCTTGGTCTAGTCTTGGTCAGGACTATCTTAGGTGGAGCATTTGACCCATTGTTCATGTTTTGGGTTGATGGGGGAAACCGGAGGAAGCCCACCCAGACACAAGGAGAACATGTAAACTCCACACAGAAAGGCTGGGAGTTGAACCCAGAACGTTTTAGCTGTGATGTGAAAGTGCTAGTCTCTCATCCACTCTCCCTCCTCTGTACCATATATTCACTGTCCTCCTCTGTACCATAATCTCTTTGCATGAATCTGTTTCCATAAATAAACTTGTGATTATGACTCAGACCCAAATATAAAGTACACATTTCTCTTTGTATATTGATACTCTGCAGTGACATCATGCTGGGGGGGTTCTACATGTATCTCTATGGTGGACTGTTCAGTAGTTACCATGGAGATAAAAAAAGCACACATTAGCAAACACTGCCAAAAAGTTTTAAAATTATCAAGAAAAAATCCAATTGATTTAAAGGGCACATTTTCAGTAGCCTGTGATTAATGAGTTCATGGTCCTGTTTAGGAATTTGATTTTACACAAAAAGGTGAAAGTAACTGAAAAACTGTTGGCTAATGCTAGCTAGCTAGCTAGCTTGTGACTAATGCCATTTGTGAGGGACTTGTTTAACAGCATAAATCAGATCACCTGTTGCAGTTCACATAAGTCAGTTCTTTAAGGTCAGACTGTGTTAAAATAAAGCTCAGAACGTTAGACAGAGAGATGCCTCCAGCTAGCATCATCACACACTGAGGGAATGTTAATGACATCAGCTGCAAAGTATCAATGAAAAAATAAAAATAAAAAATGACCATAATTAATTCAGACAGCTTTGGTGTGATGTTAATAGCAACGTCAGCTCCCATGAGACACCACAGTTTTCTAACGCAGAAGTCAGTGAACTTGCTTTTCTTTAATTATAACATAATGATCCATGAGTGTCAGATTATAACTATAGAGACACCGGCACAATAGGACTGATTTAACACATTCTTTCGTCTAGAACCAACAGTTTATTATATTATTATTATTATTATTATTATTATTATTATTATTGACTATAACTGCAATGTACAGCCAAAAGTTTGGACACTTTTTCATTTTTATTTCTTCTTTATTTCCATGATTATTTACACTGTGGATTCTCACTGAACGACATATGTATGTAGTGAACAGAAATAAACTGAATAAATCACAACTTGTTTTAGATTAAAAATTAAATAAACAATAAATGTCCTTCACCCTTTGACCCTGGTTTACTCTTTTGTCATTTTTTGACCCTGAGGCTCAGCTGTGAAGTGAAAACCACTTCAGGGACTTCATCATGAAGTTCACTGAGAGAAGGACAAGAGTTTGAGCTCCACAAAGCAAAGGGAGGACACTCTGAACACACTCAGGAACAAGATAAAATATAAAACATATTTAGTAAAGTTATTTTACTTTTTTCTTCATATATTTGATGTGTTCTGTATGAGTTTAAAATGTGTAAAATAGTAAACATAAAGAAACAAAACACAGAATGAGAGGTGAGTCCGAACCTCTGACTGCTCGTGTTTAATACATCAGTCTGACTGATTCTATCTACTCCAAATCCAGTCTCCAGAGACACAAACTCTACTCAAAGTGTATATGCAGAACTCACACCACAAGATGGCACTTTTGCACAATTTTAAAAACAGGTTTAGGATTTCTCTGTGTCTGATGTAAAATGTAGAAACCCTTTAAACTTTACCAACGATTTATTTCACAGTTGCTCAATTAAACAGAAAAACATGGAACCGTAATGAAGCAGTTAACAAATATCACCCTCATAAAAAGTCTGTACACATCAGAGAATAAACCATATAAAAATAACACATTTGTGGAGCAGTTCTGAGTCAGGATCCAGATACAAGCAGAAAGTTCATGTTCCACACAGATAAAATGTCAGGCTGTTCAGGAATCAAACCCTCAACACAAAATATTTACAAGGTTTGAAAGTTAATTTGTGTTACTCATCCTCATACCGCTCTGTTCATTAGAAGATGAAGTCTGGGTAGCCTCTGATCTCACCAAACGCTCTGTGAACGAGACAAAAGTGTTGTATATGTCAGAACAAGAAATGACGTAGGCACAGGAAGCAGAGGAGGAACAGGACGCAGAGGAGGAACAGGACGCAGAGGAGGCACAGGATGCAGAGGAGGCGCAGGACGTAGAGGAGGAACAGGACGCAGAGGAGGCACAGGACGCAGAGGAGGCACAGGACGCAGAGGAGGCACAGGACGCAGAGATGGCACAGGACGCAGAGGAGGCGCAGGATGCTGAGGAGGAGCACGCATAGCAGACAAAAAGGAGGAGCAGGACACAAAAGAGTGAGAGGATGAAGAGGATTCAGAAGAGTCAGAGGAGGCGCCAGAGGCAGAGGAAACAGAAAGCGGAAGAGTCAGACGAGGAGCAGGGGGCAGAGGAGGCACAGGACGCAGAGGAGTCAGAGGAGGCGCAGGACACAGAGGTGGCACAGGATGCAGATGAGGAGAAGACACACAGCAGACAAAAAGCAGAAGAGTCAGAAGAGGAACAGGGCGCATAGGAGGAACAGGACGCAGAGGAGGAGGATTCAAAGGAGGCACAGGATGGAGAGGAGGAACAGGACAGAGAGGGGGCGCAGGACACAGAGGAGAAGCAGGATGCAGAGGAGTCAGGACACACAGGATGCAAAAGAGTCAGAGGAGGCACCGGAGGCAGAGGAGGAAAAAACGCAAAGGAGATAGAAAGCAGAGGAGACAGAGGAGGAGCAGAGGAGGCACAGGATGGAGAAGAGGAACAGGACGCAGAGGAGGAACAGGACGCAAAGTTGGCACAGGAGGGGGGGGGGCGCAGGACACAGAAGAGAAGTAGGATGCAGAGGAGTCAGGACACATAATAGTCTTAGGACGCACAGGATGCAGAAGAGTCAGAGGAGGCACCGGAGGCACCAGAGGCACCGGAGGCAGAGGAGGAAAAGACGCAAAGGAGACAGAAAGCAGAGGAGACAGAGGAGGAGCAGGACACAGGAGAAACAGGATGAAGAGGAGGCACATAAACCATAAAAAATGTTTTGTGGAGCAGTTCTGAGCCAGGATTCAGATACAAGCAGAAAGTGCAAGTTTCACAAAGATAAAACCTCAGGCTGTTCAGGAATCAAACCCTTAACACAAAATATTTACAGGATTTGAAAGTTAATTTGTGTTACTCGTCCTCATACCTCTCTGTTCATTAGAAGATGAAGTCTGGGTAGACTCTGATCTCACCAAACGCTCTGTGAACGAGACAAAAGTGTTGTATATGTCATATGTATATGTCAACAAGAAATGACGTAGGCACAGGACGCAGAGGAGGAACAAGATGCAGAGGAGGAACAGGATGCAGAGGAGGTGCAGGATGAGGAGGCGCAGGACGTAGAGGAGGAACAGAGGATGCACAGGATGGAAAGGGGGCGCAGGACGCAGAGGAGGCACAGGACGCAGAGGAGGCACAGGATGGAGAGGGGGCGCAGGACACAGAGGAGAAGCAGGATGCAGAGGAGTCAGGACACATAAGAGTCTTAGGACGCACAGGATGCAGAAGAGTCAGAGGAGGCACCGGAGGCAGAGGAGGAAAAGATGCTGAGGAGACAGAAAGCAGAGGAGACAGAGGAGGAGCAGGACACAGGAGAAACAGGATGAAGAGGAGGCACATAAACCATAAAAAAATTGTGCAAGTTTCACACAGATAAAACCTCAGGCTGTTCAGGAATCAAACCCTTAACACAAAATATTTACAAGATTTGAAAGTTAATTTGTGTTAGTCATCCTCATACCTCTCTGTTCATTAGAAGATGAAGTCTGGGTAGACTCTGATCTCACCAAACGCTCTGTGAATGAGGCAAAAGTGTTGTATATGTCAGAACAAGAAATGACGTAGGCACAGGAAGCAGAGGAGGAACAGGATGCAGAGGAGGCGCAGGACATAGAGGAGGAACAGAGGATGCACAGGATGGAAAGGGGGCACAGGACGCAGAGGGGCAGCAGGACACAGAGGAGAAGCAGGACGTGGAAGAGGAGCAGGATACAGAGTAGTCCGAATGATGAAGAGTCAGAAGATGCAGAGGATTCAGAGAACACAGGAGTTAGAGGACGCACAGGAGGCAGAAGTCAGATGATGCGCCAGATGCAGAGGAGAAAAAGATGCAAAGCAGACAGAAAGCAGAGGAGACAGAGGAGGAGCAGGACACAGAGGAAAAACAGGATGAAGAGGAGGCACATAAACCATAAAAAAATGTTTTGTGGAGCAGTTCTGAACCATATAAAAATATTGTTTTTGTAGAGGCCTGAGCCAGGATCCAAATACAAGCTGAAAGTGCAAGTTCCACACAGATAAAACCTCAGGCTGTTCAAGAATCAAACCCTCAACACAAAATATTTACAAGATTTGAAAGTTAATTTGTGTTACTCGTCCTCATACCTCTCTGTTCATTAGAAGACGAAGTCTGGGTAGCCTCTGATCTCACCAAACACTCTGAACGAGACAAAAGTGTTGTATATGTCAGAACAAGAAATGACGTAAGCAAAGGACGAAGAGCAGGCTGGAAAGGGGGCAGGACACAGAGGAGAAGCAGGACACACAAGAGGAGCAGGACACAGAGTAGTCAGGATGCTGAAGAGTTAGAGGATGCAGAGGATTCAGAGAACACAGGAGTTAGAGGACGCACAGGAAGCAGAAGACTCAAAGGAGTCGCCAAAGTCAGTGGAGGCACTGGAGGCAGAGATAGATAGATAGATAATACTTTATTGTCAGATCAGAGATCTGAAATTTGTCTTGCACATAAAAACAGTGGCTCCGTTGCTACACATTAACATCACAACACATGCGACACAGACACTAAACAAACATTAATTCAAGTGACATACATTTACTCACTTTCTAGCACTTTGATAGCTATGGATTAAGCTCCTTGTTTATTTTAAGGATTGACTGATAAACAAAAGAATGCTTCAGCCTAACCTTATTAAATCATGGAACACTGAACCGTCGCCCAGATGGAAGCATTGCATATTCACAGTTCAAAACATGGTTAGAGTCAGAAATGATGTTTCTTTCCAGCCGTATTGTGTTATTGTGATAGGCAGCCTCATACTGACCTTCTAATGGCTGACCCACAGTCTTGGAGCAGATCTTGATCAGGTGTTTAAGTCCAGACTTTACTGATGTGGACAAGCATCTGTACCACACAGCATTACAGTACTGCAGCACACTGAGGATAACAGCAGTATAGAACAGTAGGAGGATCTGACAAGTGGCTCCAAAAGATCGTAGGCGACGGAGAAAATACAGTCTTTGTTTAGTTTTTTTTTACAGATGTAGTCTATATGATGTTTTCATGATAAGGTGGCATCAATCATAACACCAAGATATTTGTACGATTCTACCTGTTTGATAATTTCGTTGTTGATAATGGTGGGATTTGCAACTGTCAGTTTTGGGCTAAACACAGGAGGAGGCGCAAGACGCAGAGGAGGAAAGGACGTAAAGGAGACAGAAAGCAGAAGAGTCAGAAGAGGAGCAGGACGCAGAGGAGGCAAAGGACACAGAAGAGTCAGAGGATGCAGAGGATTCAGAAAACACAGGAGACAAAGGACGCACAGGAGGCAGAAGTCAAATGAGGTGCCAGATGCAGAGGAGAAAAAGATGCAAAGCAGACAGAAAGCAGAGGAGACAGAGGAGGAGCAGGACACAGAGGAGAAACAGGATGAAGAGGAGGCACATAAACCATAAAAAAAATGTTTTGTGGAGCAGATCTGAGCCAGGATTCAGATACAAGCAGAAAGTGCAAGTTCCACACAGATAAAACCTCAGGCTGTTCAAGAATCAAAACCTCAACACAAAATATTTACAAGATTTCAAAGTGAATTTGTGTTACTCGTCCTCATACCTCTCTGTTCATTAGAAGACGAAGTCTGGGTAGCCTCTGATCTCACCAAACGCTCTGTGAACGAGACAAAAGTGTTGCATATTTCAGAACAAGAAATGATGTAGGCACAGGACGCAGAGGAGGCACAGGATGCAGAAGAGTCAGAGGAGGCACCAAAGTCAATGGAGGCGCTGGAGGCAGAGGAGGAAAGGATGTAAAGGAGACAGTAGGCAGAAGAGTCAGAAGAGGAGCAGGATGCAGAGGAGTCAGAGGATGCAGAGGAGTCAGAGAACACAGGAGTCAAAGGATGCACAGGAGGCAGAAGTCAGATGAGGCACCAGATGCAGAGGAGGAAAAGACGCAAAGCAGACTGAGGAGGAGCAGGACACAGAGGAGACAGAGGAGGCACATAAACTATATAAAAATATTGTTCTTGTGGAGCAGGTCTGATCCAGGATCCAGATACAAGCAGAAAGTGCATGTTTCACACAGATAAATCCTCAGGCTGTTCAAGAATCAAACCCTCAACAGAAAATATTTACAAAATTTCAAAGTTAATTTGTGTTACTCGTCCTCATACCTCTCTGTTCATTAGAAGACAAAGTCTGGGTAGCCTCTGATCTCACCAAACACTCTGTGAACAAGACAAAAGTGACGTATATGTCAGAACAAGAAATGACGTAGGCACAGGATGCAGAGGAGTCACAGGACGCAGAGGAGTCACAGGACGCAGAGGAGTCACAGGACGCAGAGGAGTCACAGGACGCAGAGGAGTCACAGGACGCAGAGGAGTCGCAGGACGCAGAGGAGTCGCAGGACGCAGAGGAGGAACATAATGCCGAAGAGGCAGAGGAGGCGCTGGATTAAACGGCTCTTTCGTGGATATAAATGTTTAAAAATGCTTTTTCTAGGCTGTAAACTGTAGCATGTTCTTTTATGTTTCTGCCTGTAAACATTTTCTTATATCACACTTTTATTGGAGCCAAACTGTTTGACTTCATTTCAGTCGTTCAAAGGATTTTAAAAACACACAAACACAAAGGGAGAAATGGTGGGCCTGGACTTTCTGAAAAGGTGAATTCAAAATGAGATTTGGTGGAATAAAGAGACTGTTGTGATCAGACCAAAAGCCACACAGACTTTAGGTCATGAAACTTTCAGATGGAGACATTTTGTCATCGCACATTGAAATGTTACAGCTCAGGAGGGTTTCATCCACAAACATGGACTTTATGATGAAAAGGGACATGTTTTATTTGACTTGTAGCAGCTGAGCTGGAGCAGAATGTGAAGTTTTCCCCACATTTGTAAAGTGTTTAACGTCATATGAACAGAACAGCAACGGAAATGTGTTCACTGACCCTCATCTGACCAGAAGGAACCATGTGTCATTGTGCACAGAGCAAAGGAATCAAGCAAGAAATGTGTTACCTTTAGATCTCCTGCGCGAGATGAAGACGACCAGGACAATCACAGCGAAGGAAGAAACAGTGAGCAGCACCATAAGGACGGTGATAATGAGAGCTGTGTTGTTCTTCTCTGTGACAGACACAGGTACAACAGGTGAGTCACGCTACAATCACACTGAGGACTGGACTGAACTGTTCTCCTGGTTTATTAAAATATGTGAGTTTCAGATTAATTGTAACAATGTGAAAAGTGCTTCAAACATACAGAAAATAAATAAAACATTATCATAAAAGATGAACTCAACTCATACTTAAGTTTAATGAAGAGTCTCTTATTACACTTGACAAAAATGTTTGAATGGACTTGCACCTGCCCACGGTCCACAAGGGCCTCCACACATGGGACTGTACACTTCTTTCTGTTAAACCTCGTTTGCTCAGACTGCATTTTCAGTGAAAGGAGCAAACCTTTGCCTCCTCATCCAATGACTGTGTGTAGAGTGTGTGTGTGTGTGTGTGTGTCGGTGTCGGTGTGTGTGTGTGTGTCTGTGTGCATGTGTGTGTGTGCGCGCGCGTCTCTGTGTTTGTGTATGTGTGTCTGCGTGTATATATTTCTGTATTTATATTTCTTTCTCTGGTTGTTTAATCTCTAACACTGTGAAACTTGTGTCAGATTCTTCATGTTAATCCGTTTGTTGTGTCTCTTAAAGACGACTCAGTCCTGACACTGTCCTCCTCACCTCTGTAAATCTGCTTTTAAAAAACAAGCTGAAACTTTGACGCTGAGAGTTCACAGGAGGCCCAATGAGTTCACATGGATACTAAAATATAGACTTTTAAATGGACTTTTGAGTCTGACTTGTTCTTAGATGATAAAGACTCGGCTCAAAGTTTATTTTAATGAGTCAGACTCAAAAGAGGCTGGACTAAACCCTGCTCTGTGAATAAGTGGCGTCAGTTGGGGCAGTTTGGACTAGTCTTCCGGTTTCTAGTTCAGTTTTAGTTTCTTTGTTCAACGACAGCCCAAAATTGTCCAAACTCAGGTCTCACCATTGATCCTTATCTTACTCCGGTCCAGTCTGGTCACATACTTATTTTTGTCCCCAGACAGCTGGAACACACAGTGGTACCTGTCCCAGTCCTTAGAGGGGACAGAGGACGGGTCCAGGGACACACTGGTCTGGAAGGTCTCATCTTCATTGGGCAGGATCTCTCCAGGGTCCACGTCCTCCAGCAGCTCTTCCCCGTCTTTGGTCCAGAACAGCCTGGCTCTGCTGGGGTAGAAGCCTGTGGCGTGACACGTGACTGGGGCTGAGGAGGACTTCTGCAGCAGGGACACCAGGGGGAGCTCTGCACACAACAGTTTATTACAGACAACACAGTAGACTTATGTTTAAAATAAGGCATCGGATAAAATAATTTATTAAATTTAACTTCACAATAACCAGCAACAGGGCAAACCAGAGTTGGTGCTGAGTTGCCGTGGTAACAAGCACACAGGTAAAATCCTGGTCAGGAGTTCGACCAGACTAACTGTCCAGATCATTTTAGCTTTGTCTCCAAGAACGTCTAAAGAAACAGTTTCATGAATGGCTTCAGCACTTGTGCTCAAACAGCTGTGGTCAAAGTCTGTCTGATACAGTTTAAAAATGTCTTTTGAATTGTGTGTCCTCTGACATTTCTAATGATCAGTGCTCCCACACACAAAGATGTCACTTTTTTAAATACAATTTGAATATAATGATCAAAAGTACTCTAAGCCTCTGGGGCACGCCAAAATGCACCAAAGAACTGGGAATGTTGTTTGTTACAAAGTTTCTTCAGAAAAAACTTAGAAAACATTCAAAGTTTGGACAAAGACACATATCAGCCTCATTTATCCTGGTCTCCTCAAAATGTACATGCGCTCCAGCCCTGCTTCAAGTCCTTTTCTCCATGATTTTTTTTTTTTAATAGAAAATCAAAATTGAATATGTCTGTTACCTGTCCTCTTCAGAGCGCTCCCTCCGTTCCGCACGTGTTTCTTCAGATACTTGACACAGTCTCCAGTGATATAGTTTTTCTGTCTGGCAGCCTCTCCCATCCTCTCCCATTTCAGTTTGGTGATAAAAGCCTCATCTTTTGGAGCCACAAATGTCTCAGTGTCAAAATCCAATGAAATAAAATCTTCTCCGTCAAAAGCGTGTTGATAATATCCTGTGATGTCACCAGTCTCATCATCCCAGTCACAGCCCGTCATAAACTGAACAAAATGAACACCTGAAATAATGACAAGACGCTTTTTAAATAATTTTAAACTTATTAATACAGTTGAATATTATAAATTAGAGTTGAGTTGTTGGTTTTATTTTCTGTGAAAAAAGTAGAAATTGAGAGTGACACAAACCTTCAGTCACGTTGAGGCGTCGTTTCACAGTTTTTATTTGGGATTTTCCCACCTGCTCGTTCCCCAAAGCGAGCTGTCTATTCCTCTCCCAGAACTGAGGGTCCTCCTCTGTGATTTTCTTCATCCACTCCTGTTTGGGGACGTATTTCCTGGTGACACTGTCAAAGTGAGTGATCTGAAGGTCGTCCAAATATCCAACAGAAACAAACTCTGGGAAGTTTGGGACTTGAGACGAAGTGTGAAAATATCTCAAAGTGTGAACCTCTGTGGAGAAAGAAGTGATTTCAGATCACAACAAGGAAATGAATTAGAAAATATACTTCCTGCACCAGCATCATTATTAAGATACATAAACAGAATTAACCTCCATATGCTTTTCTTAAATTTTTTTTATTATTAATTTATTTAATGCAAAACATACATACATACATACTGACCATACATATACAATAGTGACAAGTGGTGATAAGATGCACCAAGACGTAGTTTGTGAAAGTAACAGCTATTTATGATTGTATGTGACAAGTCTATGTTGTGTGTGTTTTTTGTGTGTGTGTGTGTGTGGGTGGGGGTGTGTGTGTGTGTGTGTGTGAGGAGAGTGTTAGTACTAGTCATTCATAAGTGAGAAAGGAACGTATAGAGAATATAGATGGAAAGAAAGAAAAGAAGAAAGGAAAACATGATAATAATGATAATAATAATATACAATAATAATAATAATAATAATATATTCCTAACAATAATAGTAATAATAATACTAAAAGTGAATTAGGTGTTGTGATCGGCCAGTTGTTAAGCTCAGCCTTTGCCCGAGCCTGAGGAGGCAGCTGCCCGAGCAGGTGCACCATCCCCCTCTGACCAGGTCAGGAGCGGGTCTGTTCTCTGCTTGGGGACGTATTTCAGATGTGGCTTGTGGCCTTCTCCAACAATTCAACTTAGCCGAATTGTTATTTTGTTGTGTTTGTTTATCATCATCATCATCATCACTATTATTATTATTTTGTTTTTTTGAAAATCAGAAAAACAACAATATTAATAAACAAAATATTAATGGTGAAAATGGATAATAATAATAATAATAATAATAATAATAATAATAATAATAAACAACCATAATATATTAACTATAGTTAATAGTTAATTATAAAGAAATGAAGAGTCATCTAAGTCATAAAAACATACAAAAAAGAGCAATTTTTAACACAGAAAACATGAGAAAAAGTAATAATAATATTTATAATAATAGCAGTTATATTAAGTGAACAAGAATCTGTAGGTAAGCAAGTTTAGTTGTTTTGTAAAAAGTGTAAGAGGATATATCCGTTGGGGGGGGTTGATTAGTATTGTTCTCTTGGCTATGGTTAGTGCTACAAGGGCAGTTTAGTTTCAGTTGGGATGTGTCTCCTAGTAGATAGACTGAGGGGAGTGAGGGATGCAGCAGTCCAAAAGCATAGAGAATGATTCTGTCACCTGTCTCCAAAACTGGAAGACAGGTGAGCAGAACCATAAGGCATGGATGTAGATGTCAATGGGGTTTTGTGTGCAGATGGTGCATTTGTCTGTGTTTGAGCTGAATTTGGCCATTTTCTGTCTAGTAAGATGTGTTCCATGTAGTATTTTGTATTGTATGAGGTGTAGGTTTGTATTGTCAGACATATTAAAGGTGTCATTGCAGATTTGGGTCCAGAAGTTGGCATCAGGGGCAATTCCCCATGTCTTTTTCACATTTTTTATGTGGTATTGCCCTAGTTTTGTCTGACTGTAAGATAATTCTGTTGTTATTAGCTGTTAGTTTTTTTGTTGATTTAATATTTATTATTTTTGAGATGTGTGGGGGGAGATTAATATTTTTTATATTATAAACTCTTTGGATGATGGATTTGAGTTGGTGGTATTCTAGGTATTGTGTCTCCCTGATGCTGAACCTCTGGACCAACTGTGGGAAAGAAACCCCTGAAAATATATGCTGTAGATGTGTGATCCCTTTCTCTTCCGAGCGTCAGTATATGCGTTTCTTGTCTTCTAAGAGGTCTGTATTTTTCCAGATAGATGTGAAGTCAGATGGTGCTATGGTGCACTTAGTAATTTTATGAAATTTCCACCAGACTGACAGAGCAGAAGATATTGTTAAATTTAAAGCGTGGGTGATGTTTGATTGTGGGAGGTCAGATATTGGGATGCCATCACAAATTGCCTGTGATTTAAGTTTTTGTAGCATGGATAGTTTTATTCTGGGAGGTTTATTTTGCCAATAGAATTTTTATATTATAGAGTTGAGGGATTGGAACCAGTTTGAAGTTGGAGGGGTTGGGGGTCAGGAGATAATTTATTTTAGGGAGATTTGACATTTTAACTGTTGCAATTCGACCAAAGAGGGATAACGGAAGATTCATCCAAAGTTGGAGGCTATTTCCATATGCTCTTCTAATTACAGACACGTCACTGTAACTGTTTTGTAATTGCACTTTTAGTATTTTTTATTCATAGGCCCTACTACATACTCTTACTACTCCTACAATTTTTTGTCCAGTTGACAGATTTAACTTTTAACATTTAAGATAGTTTTTACTGTGGATCAGACCTGGATGACTGAGGGATTACACAGATTTACTTACATGGGCTACACATCTGGAACCAGTGCTTGTACTTGTAGTTGAGTATAATTGTGGTCATGTAGCTATATTTTTACTCGAGTACATTATTTCAGTAGTCTTTAAGACATTTGTGTTTCCTCACGTGAACTCAAAGCAGTGACCTGAGCTGAAGTGGTTTCCTCTTATTATCAAATGGCCGCCAGGACCAGAACTAAAGTGAAACATAAAAACACTTGTAATTGAAAAGGATAAAAACTCTTTACTCACTGGCTGCGGCTCCGTCCATCACCAGGAGCTGAATTGCGCACTGCACGATATTAAGTCCCATGACATTTCTGCTCTGTCCAAGTCGTGGAAGAACATGTCAAACTCCTCTGAAAATGTCGACGGCGAAGTGAACTAGAAGACTAGAAAGACAAGTAAAAAGACAAAACATTCAATAATAAGACCTCACGTTTAAATAAAGTCAGTGGACACGCAAAAACGTCAGGGTCACGATATTTTTAGTCAAAGTGCGAAATGAAATGTTATTTTGTGTAAACTTTAGCAAAATCACTTTGCTTGCTTAAACACCGCCCCCTACTGCGGGGGCGGTGTTTAAGCAAGTTGCAAGTTCTGAAGGAGGTCGTGCATGAACGACCTCCTTCAGAACTTTGGTAAAACTATTTTTAACCTCATAAAGTGGATCCACCATGTTGTCTCAGACCAGTTCATTTTGTTGTACTTCAGTCACGTTTTCAGTTTTATATCTCAGTATTATAGTAAATCTGTACTTGTGCTTGAGTATAATTCTAATAAAGGATTTGTAATTAGTTTCTTTAAAATCATGAGGCAGGGCAAGTGTATTTGTACAGGACAATTTGTACACAAAGTCATTCAAAGTGCTTTACAGAATAAGAAAGACTTTAAAATCACAATACAACAAATCAAAACATAAATAATCATCATAAAATGAACATTAAAACAGAAGAGTGCAGAATAAAAACCTTTCAGTCATATGCAGAGCTAAACAGAACTGTTTTGAGCCTGGATTTAAACATTGTCAAAGTAGAGGCCTGTCTCACATCTTCAGGAAGAATGTTCCAGGTTTTAGCTGCAGAAAACTGAAACACTGATTCCCCATGTTTAGTTTCGGTTTAGTCCTGCTTTAGTCCTGCTTGAGTCCTGGTTTGGTCCTGGTTTAGTCCTGGTTTAGTTCTGGTTTAGTCCTGGTTTAGTCCTCCTCATGTGAGATGGTTCATGAGGCTCATGTGGGAGATGTTCTTTGGTGCTGGTCCATGGAGAGACTTGTTCACACAGAGCTGCTGTAAAGTCTATTCTCTGAGCCACAGGAGCCAGAGACCTGAGCACAGGACACATGTGTGAAGTACTTCCTGGTTCTAGTCCAGACCCGAGCAGCAGTGTTCTGGATGTACTGTTCTGTCTTAAGGCTGTTCACTGTCCTCCTCTGTACCATAATCTCTTTGCATGAATCTGTTTCCATAAATAAACTTGTGATTATGACTCAGACACAAATATAAAGTACACATTTCTCTTTGTATGTTGGTACTCTGTAGTGACATCATGCTGGGGGGGGGTTCTACATGTATCTCTATGGTGGACTGTTCAGTAGTTACCAAACACAGCCAAAAAAGTTTTATAATAGTCTGAAAACTCAAGAATAAATCCAAAAGTGATTTAAAGCACATTTGCAGGAGCCTGTGATCAATCTGAGTTCATTGTCCTGTTTAGGAATTTGATTTTATTTGCCATTGGGTAACATTATCAGAAAACATGGCATTAATTTTCACTGCTACGCTGATGACACTCAGCTGTACTTATCAATGAAACCAAATCAGACTGATCAAATAGATAAACTCAGTGCCTGTGTGAAGGACATCAAAACCTGGATGACCTTGAATTACCTGCTCTTAAATCCTGAAAAAACAGAGGTCATTGTCGTTGGTCCCAAAGGTCAAAGAGATTCTCTGTCAGACCAGATATTCTCACTCGACAATGTGAATATAGCTTCTAGCCCTACTGTAAAAAATCTTGGAGTCCTATTTGATCAAAATCTCTCATTCACAGCCCATATAAACCTAGCTTGTAAAACCGCATACTTTCACCTGCGAAATATAACTAAAATTAGAAATATTTTACCTAAAAACGATGCTGAAAAACTCATCCATGCATTTGTTACTTCCAGACTTGATTACTGTAATTCCCTGCTTGCCGCCTGCCCCAAAAGTACTATAAGGAGCCTCCAGTTGGTCCAAAATGCAGCGGCCAGAGTCCTAACAGGAACTAAAAGAAGAGACCACATCAGTCCTGTACTAAAATATCTGCACTGGCTTCCTGTCGAGCTTAGAATCAAATTCAAAGTCCTCCTCCTGACATACAAAGCCCTAAACGGTATGGCCCCATCCTATCTGCAAGATGCTATTGTCCCGTACCAGCCAAACAGAGCACTTCGCTCTCAGAATGCAGGACTATTAGTGGTTCCTAGAGTGTCCAAAAGTACAGTGGGAGGGAGAGCATTCAGTTACCAAGCTCCTGTGCTATGGAATCAACTCCCTGCTGATGTTAAACAGGCCCCCACAGTCTCTGTATTTAAGACCAGGCTTAAAACCTTCCTCTTCGGTATAGCGTATGACCAGGTTACTTAGTGAGGGAGTTAGGGTTATTAAAACCCGGGATAAGATAAGCTGCAGTAGGAGTAACTAGCTGGGGGAAGTATGGCAACCTGAGCACTATCCTCTACTTTGTCCTATTTTCTCATCAGCAATGCTATTCACATGTTGTCCCCTGTCCCACTCCCCCTGTGGAGTGTATCTCTTTCAGATGCCCCGATGACAGTTGGACCTCCTCCTTGCCTGGCTCTCCTCCTCCTCGCCCGGCTCTCCTCCTCCTCGTCTGGTCTCCTGGCCGATTTCTTATGTTGTCTGATTTTTCCTGTTGTGTCTGATTTTTCCTGTTGTGTCTGATTTTTCTTGTTGTGTCTGATTCTTCCTGTTGTTTTGTTTTTTGTGTCTTGGCGGCACGGTGACTGAGTGCCATCACTCATGTCTCACAGCAAGAAGGTTGGTTCGATCCCCGGGTCACCAGGCCTTTCTGTGTGGAGTTTTTCATGTTTCTCCCCGTGTCTGGATGGGTTTCCTCCGGGTACTCCGGTTTCCCCCATCAACCAAAACATGAACGCCCTTCGAGACAACTGTTGTTGTGATTTTGGGCGTTACAAAAATAAATGAATTGAATTGAATTGAATTGAATTTTACACAAAAAGGTGTAACTGTTGGCTAATGCTAATGCTAATGCTAGCTAGCTTGTGACTGTAATATTATTTGAGAGAGACTTGTTTAACAGCGCAAATACTCTCACCTGTTGCAGTTCAGATAAGTCAGTTCTTTAAGGTCAGACTGTGTTAAAATAAAGCTCAGATTAAAGTCTAACAGAAATTTAGACAGAGATGCTTCCAGTTAGCATCATCACACCCCGAGGGAATGTTGATACAATGTCGTTGCAAAGTAATAAAAAAAATCAAAATAAAAAATAACGATAATTAATGGTGAAAAGTGAAAATAAAATGTTTTTAATAATTACCACGGCTCTTACTTCTTCTTCTTCTAATTATTTCCGGCAGGCTGTACGCAACCAGAGCGTAATGCTGCCACCTCCAGGTTGGATCAGTTCACACTAGTTGTAATTAAATTTTATGGTAGAGCCCGGTAGAGAGCAGGAAACTTATTATTGCCTTATCGATTAAGTACGAAACTTTCGATTCAGAAAAAATAGTAGCTATTGAAAATGTTTTTAGTCCTAACTCTGTCAATTTAATGAACAGGCTTCTTCTTTCTCTTGCATGAACCTGGCAAAATAAAAGCACATGTTTAACCATCTCTGGCTGCCCACAACTACACATTCCACTAGGATGTTTCTTAATAACTTTAAGGCACTCTGCCAGCCCACAATGCCCCAGCCTGAGTCTTGTTATAATTACTTGGTCTTTGCGGTTACCCATTAGTGAGAGCCTTTTGTTCCTTATGGAGGGTTGACAGCTAAAATAGTGCCTACCCCTTGGGTCACTTTCCCACTCATGCTGCCACATATGATCCCCAATGCTTTTGAATATGCTAATGCACTCTTGCTTACCCAAAGGAACATTAACATCTATTGCTTCCCTACTAAGAGCTTCTTTGGCTAACTTATCTGCCATCTCATTGCCAAGAATGCAGGTACCCATATAAAGCTTACTTCCATCCCTTCTGACTGTATCTGTTGTAGAGAGGACAGTACCTCTAACACCAGGTCTGGACGGGCTCCTTTCGTGAGTTCTTTCATTATGGCTTGGAGTGCTGCTGCTGAATCTGAATATATATGAACAGCCCTAGGTTTGTTCTCCTCAATCCATATCAGAGCCCACCAAATGGCGAGAAGCTCAGCCAAAAAAATAGAAAGATAATCACTCACTCGACAGCTATAACTGTACTCAGTTTTCATGACATATACTCCAAATCCTGCCTGCTTAGAGCCTGGGTCTTTTGACCCATCTGTGAAGACATGAACTATATTCTCTTTGTTTTCAGCAATAAACTCACTTACTTGTCTGCTTGTTATACACTTATCCATTCCTAAGAAATACAGTTGGACTTCAGGTTCAGGCATCCTCCAAAAAAGGAAGAGATGGCCAGACTACACCTATAACATTGTTTACCAGAGCTTCCTTTTTAACAACTCCTTTGATAAGATACAGAAAATTGCACTTATCCTCTCTCTTTTCAAACTCCCAATAGACATTTTGCAACTGAGTCATGCTTAAGCCCTGCCAATCTAGCCCAGTACTGAAGACCCACTTTTTGTCTTCTAATATACAATGGAGACTCCCCAGTCTCAACCAAAAGTGCCAGAATAGGAGTAGTCCTAAAAGCTCCGCTACAGATTCTCAGGGCTCTAGTCTGGGCTTTATCAAGTTTTTGGAGATTTGTTTTGGCTGCTGCCCCATAAACAAAACAGCCATAATCTAAAGTAGATCTAATCATTGCTCTATATATCATGAGCATTGTGGATCTGTCTGCTCCCCAGTCGCTACCTGCCAGACTCCGGAGTAAATTATTTATCTTTTCACACTTACGCACTGTTTTTTCAATATGCTTATTCCATGTTAATTTTTCATCCATCCACATCCCTAAAAATTTAAACACTTTCACTCTTTCTAACAGACTACCATACATACTCACAGACCGCACCACTTTTGCCTTCTTCAACCCAAAGATCATGAAATTACTCTTTGCCACTGATATTTTAAACCCCCACTTGTTGGCCCATTGCACTATATGATCTAAAGCCTCCTGGGTACAATTCATTAAATATTCCCTGCCTCCAGATGGCACCATCGTCCGCAAACAAGGACCTGCCAAATCTAGGGTCAACTTTCTGAAAAATATCATTTACCATAACATTAAATAGAACTGGACTGATTACAGAACCCTGAGGAGTACCATTCATTATGTTGGCAACTTCAGAAAGGTCCCCTTTTATTCTAACTTGAATTGACCTATTGCTTAAAAAGTCTTTAATCCACAGAAACATCCTGCCCCAAATACCCGCATTATACAGCTTTATCAGTAAACCCTCTCTCCACATACTATCGTAGGTCTTTTCCATATCCAGAAACACTGATACTACTGCCTCCTTATTTATTATAGCGCGCCGTATGTCCTGATCAAGTACTCCTATGGAATCCTTTGTGTTTCTACCTACTCTAAAACCATTTTGATAATTTGCAAAAAAAACCCACCAACTTCTAAAGTATAGACAAGTCTATTTGTTACCATTCTCTCCATCACCTTATACATCACCGACGTTAAAGCTATGGGTCTGTAAGATGAAGGAGAGGAGGGATCCTTACCGGGCTTAACTATTGGTATTACAATGGCATGCTTCCAGTTCTTTGGTAATGTCCCCGTCTCCCAGATGTAATTAAAAAGTACCAAGACCTCCTCCAGTACCTCTTCATCCAAATGCTGTAAAAGTGTATAGGACACTCTATCTTGGCCCAGTGAGGTGTTAGCTCCAGCTTGAATGGCCTCTCGCAGCTCCTTAAATGAGAAGAACTTGTTTATAGAACTCTCCGGGTCTGGCCTACCTGTTAATTTCCATCCTTCTTCCCGCAAGACTTCCTCTTTCAATTTGAGACTTTCTAAGCTTAAAGAATGCGAATTATGCACACCCTGGAAAGCTTTCGCGCACATATCTGCTTTTTCTTTGTTAGACACAACCTCTCTGCTCACGTCCTTTAACACTGAGATTTCTGAGTTAACAACCTTACCTGACATTTTATGGATCCTTGACCAAATCTGTTTAACTGGCATTTTGGGCCTAAGCGTACCACAAAACCCCCTCCAACTCTTCTTTTTTTCTGCCTTAATTACTTTTCTTGCCACTGCACGGCACTTTTTGTATTCAATTACATTTTCCTGAGTAGGATATTTTCTTTTCTCTTTTTAACTGCCTCACTGCACTCTCTGTTCCACCAGGGGACAATAACTCGATTTTTAGGGCTTTTCCTGCATGGGATTGTCTCCAGAGCTACATTAATGATCATTGCTATTAAGGACTCACTCATTTGATCAATGGACCCTTCACTGTTCACTTCATCCAATCTCTTTAACGTGCCCTCCCTAAACTTATCCCAATCAGCCTGGGAAAAATCAAAGCGTGCCACTCTTTCTCCATTATCTATTACTAGAGCTTTTTGCAACCTGGTGACCACTGGATAATGGTCACTACCAATTGTATCTTTCCACACTTTCCATTCTCCTACTCTAGCCAATGCCGGGGAAGCAAAGGTCAGATCAAGACAAGACGTTTTATTCACGTTACAATCAATACGTGTAGGACTACCATAATTTAAAATAACAAGATTTTCTCTATCTAAACATTCCTCCAAAACTATCCCATTTGAGTCCCTATCTTGACTCCCCCAGAGAAGATTATGAGCGTTAAAATCACCCGCCCACACTGTTAAAGTCCCTGTTTTACTGGAAACCTCCTCAAGTTCCTCTAGTACTAATGTCTCACACGGGTTATAACCATTAATAATATGCATTTTCCCCTCGGTTGTCCATACCTCTATCATCAAACATTCAAAAGTTACTTCACACTCACATTGTTTCTACTGAATCCCTGTTTTTATAAAAATTGCACACCCACCCCCAGCTCTATCTACTCGGTCCTTACGAAGGCACTTATATCCTGGAATGGGGAAATCAAGACATGGTTTCAACCACGTCTCCTGAACACATAATATGTCTGGCTTGACGTCAAAATCTCTAACAACTTTCTTAAACACTTGCCCATTAGCAATTAAACTTCTTGCATTCCACTGCAGAATACAAACCATAAGAAGGAGACTAAACATCATCAATATTGTCCTCATCATCCCAATCTTCTATGTCACACCCTTCTTCTTCCTCCTGTTCCCTTCACTCCTGCCCTCTCTCACCTGAGTTTTCTTTGCTTGTTGCCTGGCTCCATACCTCGCTCCCTGGCTCGCTCTCGAGCTGGCTCACATGCTGGTCCACACGCTGGTTCGCTCCCACCTGGATAGCTCTCATTAAGTCATACAGCGTCTGGGGAGAGTAATTTTTTAGCCCCAAGAATCTGGCAGCCGCTTCACACACCGATTTAATGATATCAGACCTTGATTTTTTTGTCTCGGGCGCCATACATTACATCAACAATAAACGCTAATAGTGCCTCTTTATTTACAAGAATATCTTGGCTGTTAGGATTAACACTGCTGCCCCCTGCTGGCTCCACTCGAGATGCACTTGCTGCGCCTTGGATGCCAGATTTTCCCTCAACTCTTTTTAAAGCTTCAGCATATGAAATTCTCTGCTGATTTCTGACCTCCTGCACTTGTTTAGCTTTCACATATTGGCGACACTCTCTAGAAGAAGCCATGTGGTTTTCCCCACAATTACAACACATAGGCCTCTCAACTTCACATGCCACTAGATCATGATCCCCTCCACATTTAGCGCATCGCCTCCCTCCATTACAAGAAGCTGCCATGTGCCCAAAACGCTGACATTTGAAGCATCGCAAGGGTGGTCTCTGGTACGCCTTTACCTGAAATGACAGGCATCCTATAAAAACTCTATCAGGCAACACTTTGCCTAGGAAAGATATCAAAACTGGGGCATTGGGGTTCCCACCCACACGAACGTTAAACCTTTAAACACTGTCCACACTTCCACCCTTTACATTATTCTGTATTTCCTTCTCAGTTACTTCTGCACACACTCCATAGATTACTCCTTTGATAACCTCCTTACTTTCAAATACTGTAGCATCAACTTTGTGTCCTGCAATCTTTGTTATTTTCCTCACTTTCCCACTTTGATCCTTATCTTTACAGGTAACCAGCAGTGCCCGCCTTGATAAGACTCGGGCATCCAGCCCATCACCATATTTTTTAAGAGATTCAACAACCTTAATCGGATTTACACCTCTAAAGCCTCCCCCAATTTGACCCTTTAGCTTGAAAATAACTTTAAAATCCTCTGTAGCTTTTACAATTTTCATTGACCGATCAGAGTCTTTTTCAAGTGAGGTATCTGCTTTTTCCCTTTTTCCAGCCATTCTGCCTCCCCTTTCCCAAGAAAGAGTGGCCATCCAACCTTCCTCCACCCAGCACCTACTGGTATTTGAGTTTATCCAAGCTCAAGAAACTATTAATGTAACTGCCACTTTTTAGTTTTCATATGTTTTATATTATTTAGGTGTAATTTTGTGGAGTGTCACTAGAGGGCGCAGTTTAAGGTCTGTGGACACGTGAAGCAATGCTAGTTGCGCAGAAAAAGCGATCTCAGCTAAATGAGAAAAGTGGCATGATTAAAAGCAGACGATTGGGTTGCAGTTTCAGAATACATTTAAGAAGAAAGAAGATATCTCAGTTAATCCCTCTCGGTATACAGCCAACGAGGTTAGTTTGTCTTCCGCATTTTATTTTCAAAGGGTAATTGTCGAATGTCTTTATTGTTCATGAAGTTAATTATTGTTCTGTCTATGTGTTTCTTTAGTTTTCACGAGTGTATTTATTTGGACTCATGTGCAAGATGGATGTCAATAAATTCGTCAGTAGAGGAAACCACTTGTGTCTGTAGTACCTGGAGGAATTACAATTAAAGCCGACGCGATTAACCAACTACCCAAACAAATTCAAATTTCCCGCTATAGAGACACGGGCACAATATTTAATTTGGTTCTAGATGAAAGAATTTAACTCATTCTTTCATCTAGAACCAAGTTTATTATAATTCACTATAACTGCAATAGCAAACAACGAAGTTAAATCTGTCAACTGGACAAATCTTGTAGGAGTGAAGACGTTTCACTGCTCATCCAAGCCGCTTCTTCAGTTCTGGTCAGATTGCTGGTGGCCACTGCCTTACATCTATCTGAAGGGAGGGGCTAACTACACTGAAACTGTAAACAGCTATTGTCTCCGGTTTCAGCTGAAACTACCCTATTCAGCCCTTAACGACCCTGCTATTGTTCTCATTGTTCTGGGTCATTGTTCTGGCTCTTTCCTAACAAAAATAGCTTCTTTAACTCCTCTCTCAACTGTGAGAGAGGAGTTAAAGAAGCTATTTTTGTTAGGAAAGAGAATCCTTCCTTAAACAGAAATGGGAGCCTGAGACATAATCTCTCCCCCATCTACAACTCCATCCTCAGACCCAGAACAATGAGAACAATAGCAGGTCGTTAAGGGCTAATGTTCGTCTCAGCTGTTTACAGTTTCAGGGTAGTTAGCCCCTCCCCTCAGATAGGTTTAAAAGCATTTCATTTTTGTTTCTTCTGTTTCCATGATTATTTACACTGTGGATTCTCACTGAAGTGAGAATCACTTCAGTGAGAAGTGATTCTCATGACACATCTGAATGTAGAGAACAGAAATAGACTCAACTTGTTTGAGATGAAAAAAGATTTCATAAAAATGAATGTCCTTCACCCTTTGACCCTGGTTTACTCTTTTGTTATTTCTTGACCCTGAGGCTCAGCTGTGAAGTGAAAACCGTTTCAGGGACTTCATCATGAAGCTCATTGAGAGAAGGACAAGAGTTTGAGCTCCACAAAGCAAAGGGAGGACACTCTGAGCACTTTAAGATGAAATATAAAATGTGTAAAGTAGTAAAAATAAAGTAACAAAACAGAATGAGAGGTTAGTCCAAACCTGTGACTGCTCGTGTTTAATACATCAGTCTGATTCTATCTACTCACATTCCAGTCTCCAGAGACACAAACTCTACTCAAAGTGCATATGCAGAACTCATACCACAAGATGACGCCTTTGCCCAATTTTAAAAACAGATTTAGGTTTAAAAATGTAGAAACACTTTAAACTTTACCAACGATTTATTTCACAGGTAATCAGTTAAACAGAAAAACATGTAACAGAAAAACATGTCACAGTAAAAGAGCAGTTAACAAATATCACCCTCATGAAAAGTCTGTAAAAACAAAACAAAAAAAACATAAATAAAGCATATAAAAATAAAACTTTTGTGGAGCAGGATTCAGATACAAGAAAAAAGTACAAGTTCCACACAGATAAAACCTCAGGGTGTTCAGCCTTAACTCAAAATATTTACAATATAATTTAAAATGGACACTGAATGGCATCATTCACCCCATCAGAAGGAATCATGAGGAAATTCTCTGGTTTATATTCACACGTGTTACGTTCCTGCTCATTCAAAGACAGCTCCTGGTGATGCTCTGGTCTCTCAACCAGAGCACAACCTGTGAACAAGACAAATGTGTTGTATATGTCAGAACAAGAAATGTGTTAGTTTGTTCTGACATTTGTGCCACTATAAAAACACAAACAGCAGTACATTTATTATCACTTTGTATATTAGTGTGGAACCTTCTGGACTGGGACACACTGACAGAGATGTGGCTGCCCTTCTGAGCCACTGCCCTCTCCAAACACACAGTTACACAAACGCATTCACACACACACACAAGGAGGGAAGTGTAGTGGCACGTTCACATAAAACACTCAGATGGCGTATAGCGCCCCCTGATGGACGCTTGAAAATTCACAGACAGTGAACATGTGGTCCACTCTGTGGTCACTACAGCGTCGCACTGAAGCAGATTCAGTTTTGTTTTTACGGAGCAGAGACGTGCTCCCTGCTGCAGATAATCATCACCTCTAATGTTCTCCTCAAATCAGTAGAGCTCAAATCTAAATCATTTATGCTACAGATTTAAACAGGTGTGAAACACAGACTCTAACTGTAAATTAAGTTATATTCATTTATAAATGGAAAAAAATGAATAAGACAACCAAATGTATATTTAAAAGTCTTTGTCATCTGAGTTTTGTAGGTTAAATATTTTTCTATATATTTGGAAAACCTGGAATAAAAGATAAAGTTTATGGACCTGATGGAATTAAATGAAAGTGTACAGGACGCAGAGGAGGCACAGGACGCAGAGGAGGCACAGAATGTAGAGGAGGCACAGGACGCAGAGGAGGCACAGGACGCAGAGGAGGCACAGGACGCAGAGGAGGCATAGGTTGCAGAGGAGGCACAGGATGCAGAGGAGGCACAGGACGCAGAGGAGGCACAGGACGCAGAGGAGGCACAGGACGCAGAGGAGGCACAGGACGCAGAGGAGGCACAGGACGCAGAGGAGGCACAGGACGCAGAGGAGGCAAGGACGCAGAGGAGGACCAGGACGCAGAGGAGGACCAGGACGCAGAGGAGGGACAGGACGCAGAGGAGGCACAGGACGCAGAGGAGGACCAGGACACAGAGGAGGGACAGGACACAAAGGAGGGACAGGACGCAGAGGAGGGGCAGACGCAGAGGAGGGGCAGACGCAGAGGAGGCACAGGACGCAGAGGAGGCACAGGACGCAAAGGAGGGGCAGACGCAAAGGAGGCACAGGATGCAGAGGAGGCACAGGACGCAGAGGAGGAGCGGACGCAGAGGAGGAGCAGACACAGAGGAGGCACAGGACGCAGAGGAGTCAGAGGACCCACAGGATACTAAAGAGTCAGAGGAGGCGCAGGACGCACAGCAGACAAAAAACAGAAGAGGAACAGGACGCAGAGGAGGAACAGGATGCAGAGGAGGCACAGGATGCAGAGGAGGAAAAGACGCAAAGGAGACAGAAAGCAAAATAGTCACTATAAACTGTATAAAAATATTGTTCTTGTGGAGCAGGTCTGATCCAGGATCCAGATACAAGCAGAAAGTGCAAGTTCCACACAGATAAAACCTCAGGCTGTTCAGGAATCAAACCCTCAACACAAAATATTTACAAGATTTGAAAATGTATTTGTATTATTCGTCCTAATACCTTTCATCTCAATAAAAGACGACGTCAGTGGAGTGTCTGATCTCTCTGAACTCTCGCCACCATCTGTGAAATGTCTTAAGCCACAGAGGATGCAGAGGAGGAATATCCACAAACATGGACTTTATGATGAAAAGGGACATGTTTTATTTGACTTGTAGCAGCTGAGCTGGAGCAGAATTTGTAAAATGTTTAACCTCATATGAACAGAACTGGAGCAGAAATGTGTTCATTGACCCTCATCTGACCAGAAGGAACCATGTGTCATTGTGCACAGAGCAAAGGAATCAAGCAAGAAATGTTGTGTTACCTTTAGATCTCCTGCGCGAGATGAAGACGATCACAGTGAAGAGACAAACAGTGAGCAGCACCATAAGGACGGTGATAATGAGAGCTGTGTTGTTCTTCTCTGTGACAGACACAGGTACAACAGGTGAGTCACGCTACAATCACACTGAGGACTGGACTGAACTGTTCTCCTGGTTTATTAAAATATGTGAGTTTCAGATTAATTGTGACAATGTGAAAAGTGCTTCAAACATACAGAAAACAAAACATCATAAAAGATGAACTCAACTCATACTTAAGTTTAATGAAGAGTCTCTTATTACACCTGACAAAAATGTTTGAATGGACTTGCACCTGCCCACGGTCCACAAGGGCCTCCACACATGGGACTGTACACTTCTTTCTGTTAAACCTCGTTTGCTCAGACTGCATTTTCAGTGAAAGGAGCAAACCTTTGCCTGCTCATCCAATGACTGTGTGTAAAGAGTGTGTGTGTGTGTGTGTGTGTGTGGGGGTGTGTGTGTGTATGTGTGTCTGCGTGTATATATTTCTGTATTTATATTTCTTTCTCTGGTTGTTTAATCTCTAACACTGTGAAACTTGTGTCAGATTCTTCATGTTAATCTGTTTGTTGTGTCTCTTAAAGACGACTCAGTCCTGACACTGTCGTCCTCACCTCTGTAAATCTGCTTTTAAAAAACAAGCTGAAACTTTGACGCTCTGGGAGTTCACAGGAGGCCCACTGAGTTCACATGGATACTAAAATATAGACTTTTAAATGGACTTTTGAGTCTGACTTGTTCTTAGATGATAAAGACTCGACAAACCTTATTTTAATGAGTCAGACTAAAAAGAGGCTGGACTAAACCCTGCTCTGTGAATAAGTGACGTCAGGTGGGACAGTTTGGACAAGTCATTAGGTTCATAGTTTAGTTTTAGTTTCTTTGTTCAACCGCAGCCCAAAATTGTCCAAACTCAGGTCTCACCATTGATCCTTATCTTACTCCGGTCCAGTCTGGTCACATACTTATTTTTGTCCCCAGACAGCTGGAACACACAGTGGTACCTGTCCCAGTCCTTAGAGGGGACAGAGGACGGGTCCAGGGACACACTGGTCTGGAAGGTCTCATCTTCATTGGGCAGGATCTCTCCAGGGTCCACGTCCTCCAGCAGCTCTTCCCCGTCTTTGGTCCAGAACAGCCTGGCTCTGCTGGGGTAGAAGCCTGTGGCGTGACACGTGACTGGGGCTGAGGAGGACTTCTGCAGCAGGGACACCAGAGGGAGCTCTGCACACAACAGTTTATTACAGACAACACAGGAGACTTACGTTTAAAATAAGGCAAAAATAATTTATTAAATTTAACTTCACAATAACCATCAATGGGGCAAACCAGAGTTGGTGCTGAGTTGCCGTGGTAACAAGCACAGGTAAAATCCTGGTCAGGAGTTTGACCAGACTAACTGTCCAGATCATTTTAGCTTTGTCTCCAAGAACGTCTAAAGAAACAGTTTCATGAATGGCTTCAGCACTTGTGCTCAAACAGCTGTGGTCAAAGTCTGTCTGATACAGTTTAAAAATGTCTTTTGAATCGCGTGTCCTCTGACATTTCTAATGACCAGTGCTCCCACACACAAAGACGTCACATTTTTAAATACAATTTGAACATAATTATCAAGAGTACTCTAAGCCTCTGGGGCACCCTGTAACGTAGGCTGGCCTTTAGCAGTAGGAGGTGGGACAGAAGACAGCAGCACGGGTGTGGTTTATGGCACACCCCAAAATGCACCAAAGAACTGGGAATGTGGTTTGTTACATTCAATGTTTCTGGGGAAAAAACTTGAAAAAACATTCAAAGTTTGGACAAAGACACATATCAGCCTCATTTATCCTGGTCTCCCCAAAATGTACATGCGCTCCAGCCCTGCCTCAAGTCCTGGACACTGCTCCTGCCTGACCAGTGACTAGCACAGACACAGGTGCTGTTTTGGAGCTAGACTCAGTGCAGTGTCCTGTTCTTACACTCTCACATATTGGATTGAAATTCCAGAGCAAATACTTTATTGAAACTTGGCAGAGAATTCCTTGGCGTCATTCTGAAAAGTCACTCAGACTCATATTCTGTTTTGTTTCTTTTGCCTGGTCACTCATCTGTCCCATTGTAATTAAACAGGAGCCGGTGCTGACCCCTCTGTGGACTCTTGTGTTTGTGTCTGAATCACTTTGTATGTCTCAAGTAATCCTGTATTGTCCTGCATCTGAGGCTCAGAAAACAAGTTTTCACCCACCCCCCATCTCTGTCCATGGCTATGTTCTTACTGATATTAGACTTTTCTCCATGAAACTGTTTTTTTAATAGAAAATCAAAATTGAATATGTCTGTTACCTGTCCTCTTCAGAGCGCTCTCTCCGTTCCGCAGATGTTTCTTCAGATACTTGACACAGTCTTCAGTGATGTAGTTTTTCTCTCTGGCAGCCTCTCCATTCCTCTCCCAATTCAGTTTGGTGATAAAAGCCTCATCTTTTGGAGCCACAAATGTCTCAGTGTCAAAATCCAATGAAATAAAATCTTCTCCGTCAAAAGCGTGTTGATAATATCCTGTGATGTCACCAGTCTCATCGTCCCAGTCACAGCCCGTCATAAACTGAACAAAATGAACACCTGAAATAATGACAAGACACTTTTTAAATCATTTTAAACTTATTAATACTGTTGAATATTATAAATTAGAGTTGAGTTGTTAGTTCTATTTTCTGTGAAAAAAGTAGAAATTGAGAGTGACACAAACCTTCAGTCACGTTGAGGCGTTGTTTCACAGTTTTTATTTGGGATTTTCCCACCTGCTCGTTCCCCAAAGCGAGCTGTCTATTCCTCTCCCAGAACTGAGGGTCCTCCTCTGTGATTTTCTTCACCCACTCCTGTTTGGGGACGTATTCCCTGTTGACACTGTCAAAGTGAGTGATCTGAAGGTCATCCACATATCCAGCAGAAACAAACTGTGGGAAGTTTGGGACTTGAGACGAAGAAATGTGAAAATATCTCAAAGTGTGAACCTCTGCGGGGAGAGAAGTAATTTCAGATCACAACAAGAAAATGAATTAGAAAATATACCTCCTGCACCAGCATCACTATTAAGATACATAAACAGAATTAACCTCCATATGCTTTTCTTAAATTTTAAAAAATTTATTAATTTATTTAATGCAAAACATACATACATACATAGTGACCATACATATACAATAGTGAAAAGTGGCGATAAGACACACAAGATGCACAAGACATAACACGGTTTGTGAAAATAACAGCTATTTACAATTGTATGTGACAAGTCTGTGTTGTGTGTGTGTGTGTGTGTGTGGGGGGGGGGGGGGTGTGGGTGTGTGTGTGTGTGTGCGGGGGTGTGTGGGGGTGTGTGTGTGTGTGACATTACCGTGATTTTGGAGGGGGGTCAGGTGAAAATGGGAGAGGAGAGTGTTAGTACTAGTCATTAATAATTGAGAAAAGAAGGTATAGAGAATATAGATGGAAAGAAAGAAATTTAAAAATAATAGAAAAAAATATATATATACAATAACAGCAACAACAATAATAATACATTCATAACAATAATAGTAATAATAATACTAAAAGTGAATTAGGTGTTGTGATCAGCCGTTGCCCGACCCTGAGGAGGCAGCTGCCCGAGCAGGTGCACCATCCCCTCCTTCGGAGTAACCCTCTGACCTGGTCAGGAGCGGGTCTGTTCTCTGCTGGGGGATGTATTTCAAATCTGGCTTGTGGCCTTCTCCATCAATTCAGCGTAGCCTGATTGTTATTTTGTTGTTTGTTTGTTTGTTTTTTATTATTATTATTATTATTATTTATTTATTTTTTATTTATTTATTTTTTTTTGGGGGGGGGGGGATCAGAAAAACAACAATAATAATAATAATAGAAAGTAAGTGTCAACCTGGTATGTGTTTGATAAACTGATCATACTGAGAGCAGCGGTTAAAACTGCTTGAAATAATAATGATGGCGAAAGTCTAAACCATAATATATTAACTATAGTTAAAAGTTAATTATGCAGAAATGAAGAGTCATCTAAGTCATAAAAACATACAAAAAAGAGCCACTTTTAACACAGAAAAACATGAGAAAAAGTAATAATAGTAGTTATAAAAATAGCAGTTATAATAAAGTGAACAAGAATCTGTAGTTAAGTGAGTTTAGTTGTTTTGTAAAAAGTGTTGTTCTATGGAGATGTGTTCTAGAATTAGATTTTTCCATTGGTTGAAGGTACTTTTGTCTTTCTATTTCCAGTTGATAAGTATTGTTTTATTAGCTATAGTTAGTGCTAAGGAGCAGTACTAGGAGCAGTTTAGTTGTAGTTAGGTCTAGGCCAACATGGGATGTGTCTCCTAGTAGACAGACTGAGGGGAGTGAGGGATGCAGCAGACCAAGAGGATGAAGTTGGAGGGGTTGGGGTCATGGAGAGGAGATAATTTATTTTAGGGAGAACTGACATTTTAACTGTTGCAATTAGGCCAAAGAGGGATAACGGAAGATTCATCCAAAGTTGGAGGCTATTTCCATATGCTCTTCCAATTACAGACATGTCACTGTAACTGTTTCGTAATTGCACTTTTAGTATTTTTCATTCATAGGCCCTACTTTATACTCTTACTTAAATAGTAAAAGCCAAAGTTAAATCTGTCAACTGGACAAACAGTGGACAGATTTAACTTTGTTTTTTACTATGAATCAGATCTGGATGATTGAGAGATTACACAGATGTACTTACATGGGCTACACATTTGGAACCAGTGCTTGTACTTGTAGTTAAGTATAATTGTGGTCATGTAGCTGTATTTTTACTCGAGTATATTATTTCAGTAGTCTTTCAGACATGTGTGTTTCCTCATGTGAACTCAAAGCAGTGACCTGAGCTGATGTGGTTTCCTCTTATGATGAAACGGCCACCAGGACCAAAACTAAAGTGAAACAAAACGACATCATGGGATCATTCATCAGAAAACTGACACAAACAGTGCCCCGGGATTTCCTCTAAAACTGCAGAATTATTCTAAAGGTCAAAATAACAATAACAGGCCATATCACCGAGAGTGAATTCATTACAAAACAGGATCGACCTGAATGACGCGTCTGCGCTCTCAAAACTACTGCATACAATGAACAGGATAAAAACTCTTTACTCACTGGCTGCGGCTCCGTCCATCAAAAGTAGCAGAATTGCGCACTGCACGATATTAAGTCCCATGACATTTCTGCTCTGTCCCAGTCGTGGAGGGACATGTCAAACTCCTCTGAAAATGGCGATGGTGAAAAGAAATGCCCAACCCGGAGACTAGAAAGTGAAAGTAAAAAGACAAAACGTTCAATAATATGACCTCACGTTTAAATAAAGTCAGTGGACACGCAAAAACGTCAGGGACACGGTATTTTTAGTCAAAGGGCGAAATTTGCTGTTATTTTGTGTGAACTTTAACTGTGTTAGTCATCTAAAGCAGTTTTACACATTGCTAAACACTGCCCCCTATTGGTCATGTGTAACCGGGTCATATATGTGTATAATTAATGTATAATTACACAAAATGCTGCTTTTGTTTATCACAGTTTTTTTCATAGCTGGTGTTTAATTGTATGTGCAGCCTTGGTCCTCCAGCCGCTTCTTCTGTGTTTTACTTTCTTCTTCGTGTGTCCTCCTCGCTCCTGGTATAAATTCAGGGTTTGACTCCCGCATCTTTCCTTTGAGAGGCCTCAAAGTGTCCTCTTTCTTTCTTTCTTTCTTTCTTTCTTTCTTTCTTTCTTTCTTTCTTTCTTTATTTATTTATTTATTTATTTATTTATTTATTTATTTATTTATTTATTTATTTATTTATTTATTTATTTATTTATTTATTTATTTATTTATTTATTTATTTATTTATTTATTTATTTATTTATTTATTTATTTATTTGATAAGGACAATGCGCATTAATGAACATCAGTATAGAACAGAACTTAGTTTTCATCCGTAGTCCCTAGGCAGGCAAATACATAAAAAAAATACAACATGCAATACAAGCAGCACAAACAAAAGTCTAGTGGTCACTTGACTGGTTTGTTTTCAGCAATAGTTTCAGTTGTGTTTTAAAGCTGATCAGTGTAGGGCTCTCCTTTATATGCAGAGGACGACTGTTCCAGATGTTGATGGTCCTCACAGAGTGAGTGTTCTGTCCAAAGGCGGTTCTTCTGCGGGGTGTTATATCTTCCCTTACTTCTCAGGTAAGATAATGAAGAGAAGGAATCTTGGAACAACGGAATTTATTACCTCGTGTGGCAGGCATGAATACACACAGAGCACTCGGTGTAACAGCGCATTAATACATACAATGTTGTGCGTTTAGTAATACGTAACTACAATTACCAGAGAGGGTCAAAATATATAACATGGGGGACCTCACAGAGAGAGTGTTCTGTCCAAAGGCGGATCTTCTCTGGATGAGGCCCTGGTTTTCGGACCACTTGAAGTCTTGCGTTTGAAAAAGACAGACATGGGGGGGTGGGGCCATGTAGCACTTTGTAAATGAAGCATGCATACTTAAAGTTTATATCATTTTCAAAATTTTAAAAATTGTACTTGTTTAAAATATTACATACATGAAATGAATTAGGTTTTTGGTCAAAAACTTTAAGAGAGTTTTTAAACAGTGATTCAATTATTTTCAAATTGGTAACAGTGGTGAGAGACCAACTTGTGATTCAATATTCAATATGGGATAAAAATCACTGAATGAAGAAACATTCTGATTTGTGAATGCGGCCTGATTTGTTTAAAATTTTTAAGGTTATTTTTAACACTATTGGCAAGTTTTTTAATATGATTTTTGAAAGACAAAGTGGAATCAAGTGTCACACCAAGATACTTGAATTCTGTGACCAACTGCAATTCTTCTCCTCTCAAGAATACTGTGGAGCTTTTTATCTCTTTTGATTGCTTTGAGAACATCAAACAGACGATTTTTTTGTTTGTTTGTTGTTTTTTTTTTTGGGGGGGGGGGGGGGGTTGCCATAGCTGAGGTCAGAGTGGAAGCTGACTCTTGTAATTATCTTTACTTGTTTACTTCTGTGGTTATATTTTATTTGTATTTAAGTTCATATTGAGCTCCTGTGTTGTTTCGTTGTTTTTGTTGTTGTGTGGTGTGGGCTGGATCGACATGCAAGCAGCACATGATCATAAAGTTTTTGTACTTTTATGGAACAGATTAAAGGTGTCTCCAAAAGTTCCCGCGGTGTCTTGTGGCTCCTTAGCACCTTGCAACACAACGCAGAAGTCCACCGGTCACACTCGTACTGCATTAGTTGAACTTGTTTATCCAACATCAGCCGACACCTTCATGAGCATCGCTCCCTCCTCTCCCTCCCTCCTCTTCCTCCCACCTATTCCTCCCTCCACTTCCTCCCTCTTCTTCCCCTCCTCTTCCTCTCCACCTCCTTTCACTCCCTCTTCTCCTCTTCCTCCTCTTCTTCCCTTCTCTTCCTCTTCTTCCCTCCTCTTCCTCTTATTTATTTATTTTATTTATTTATTTATTTTAATTAGGACAGTGCATATTAATCAACATGTCAACAAACAGCATCAATGTAAATATGCCGGAATTAGCACAATAGCTACTTTACACCCGTTGTCCTAAGGCAGGTCAAGAACAGGAAATTTAAAGATACACAGACAAACCAAAAGTGCACATAGACATGACAACAAGTGAACCACAATAGACCATATTCCGAGTTTAAGATGTCCCAGGAAAACAAAACAAAAAAAAATAAATAATAATAATAATAATAATAATAAAATCTACATGTGTGAGCATGTTTGATTATTTTTCAACCAGTGTTTCAGAGTGTTCTTGAAGGTTGAAAAGGAGCCACAGTTCCTGACATGAGCAGGTAATGTGTTCCATGACTGTGATCCTCTGACAGATGTCACCATTTGGCCAAACCTGGTCCTGCGTCTCTGTACGGTACAGTCTCCTCTGGTCAATGCTCTGGTATTAACTCGGTCAGTCGTTTTTTTACTTATAAAATCCATTAATGGTGGAGGAGCAAGTCCATTTAAAACTTTAAAAATAAGGCAAGCATCCATAAATACCTGATAACTTTCAAGATCCAGAATGTTATACTTACTTAAGATATTACAATAGTGATACTGTAGAGGCTTTTTATCCAGTGTTTTCAATGTTTCCAGTGTCTTCTTCCCTCCTCTCCCTCCTCTACCTCTCCTCATCCTCCCTCCTCTTCCTCTTCTCCCTCCTCTTCTTCCTCTCTTTAGTTTATATCACAGATGTGAGTCAGGCCCTGTTGGTGTGACACAGACACATGTCAGGTATGATCTTTTCAATTATTTGTTTTAATTATTATTATATAAATGTCACTGTTATTATGACAAAATGCAAAACACGTGGGAATATTATAACATAACAAATAGAATGCCAGGGGGGAGGCATACAGAAAAAAGAAAAGCTTTAACAGCTCCACCTTTGTAAATCGTGGATGTGTAGGTTTGTACTTGCTTAATTAAAACAGGAAAAAACAAAGATGTACAAAGAAATTTACTTTGGGGAATATTAAATTTGCCAAATACAGGCTTTCGGGATCTTAAACTCATCTGTTACGTTAAAAGATCTAAAAAGAAGCCTTCGAAACCGTTAATCACAGTTTGCTTTTATCAAAAATGACATCATTCAATATCGCCCCTGAGGCAATTTGTTGGTTTGCCTCTTACCTTCAGGATAGGAAACAGTGTGTTAAAGTGGCCGAAAATAAATCTTCATTCGCAAATATTCGCATGGGCATACCTCAGGGCTCCATATTGGGACCATTGCTGTTTAGTCTTTTCATAAATGACTTGCCTTTGATCTGCCCAGGTGTCTGCTGCCAACTTTATGCGGATGACGCAGTTTTTTATGCACCCGCCAAGACACCAGAGCAGGCTGCGGATGTTTTGTCCGCATGCATGGCTGAGGTTAGTCTGTGGCTAACTCAAAATAAGCTGACTCTAAATTATGTGTTTTTCTATTAAAAAAATAAATGTAGACCAAAGATTTCAAATAAATTTGCAAAATGATAAAATACAAGTAGTTAACGATTTTAAATATCTTGGGTTGGTCCTAGACCCCCAACTAAAATTAGATAAGCATGTTAAGAGTATAGCCAAAACAATACAAAGAAATCTAAATTGTTTTAAATTGATAAGGCAATATATTCCAAATCAGGCAGCCCTGCTGTACATGCATGGTATGATTTTTTCTCATATCTCCTACTGCATGACCGCATGGGCCCAGGCAGCTCCCTCAGCCACAAAGGGCATTGGTTCTTTGTACAACCAAGCAATCAAAATTATGGATCGAAAGCCAATCCGTTTTCATCATTGTCACATCCTTAAAAAATATAATCTATTAAGTTTTGAAAGTTTTACTTGTTTATGTTTTCTTAAATTATGTTTTAAGTGTATTCATAACTTGGCCCCAGAACCACTCAGTACATTTATACAAAGACTAAACAGCACCAGAGTGACAAGAGGCACCATAAACAAGAACTGTAAAATCCCACAATGCAGAACCTCTTTTGGACAGTCTGCCTTTTCATATCAGAGCTGCAAACTGTGGAACTCACTGCCCACTGAAATAAAAAAAAACATTTCTGAGTTGAAAATGTTCACCTCTAGGGTTAAGAACTGGCTGAAAATGAGTCAAAACTGTACCCACTTGTAAATAGGTAGTATGACAGTTGGTGAGTGAGAGAACGTGTGAGTGCTGAATGTATTTTTGGGCACTGATGTATCTATTTTAAGGGGCAGGTGTTTTAATATATTTTGCATATTAGTGAATTGTGGAGAAGCCCAACCGGGGACGGGAGTTGAGAATTAGCTCTGGCTATAAACTCTATATGCATCACATCAGCTGCAATGTTCATGTTGTAACTATGTCAGATTGCATTGTCCCTGTCGAATAAATATATAAATAAATAAATAAATAAATAAAGAGCTACGCACGTACGTGAAGGGTGACGTCAGAGCCACAGACGCAGCGACGCTGTCCATAAACACAGCGTGACCACGTGACCTGCAGCTTTTAACTTTCGATTTCTCCGGAGCAGAAGACTTTGTGGCGCAGCGGAGATAAACCTGGTGAGTAAATACAATTATTACACAGCCAGACACGAAACAACGAAAAAAACTAAATAACTGTAACGTAACCAGTCAGAATGTTGTGGATCAGTTACAACGATCTAGACTTTTTCAAAACTCCTGGTCAGAGTCTGCGGGGATCCACGGCAGTGTTGTGTTGACTCCTTTTCACAAACCTAACTGTTCAGGCTTATTTATACAGACCATTTAAAAGTAAAAAAAAACAACAACCCTGTACATAGAACAGAACAATAACGCACGTGTGTGTCCTGTGAGCTGTTAAATACCAGGGAGAAGGGGCTGTTTTTCAGTTTAGTCTGAAACTGTTACAGACTGAGAGGATCTGAGCTGCAGTAAGTCACAGACCCACAGAGAGTACAGATACTTCTGGTGAAAAGAGTACTGCAAATATGTACTCGAGTCAAAGTACAGTTACATGGCAAAAAATGCTCGATTACAAGTTTAAATTTGTAAGTAAAAGTAAAAAGTACATATGAGAAATACTACTCGGAGTGCTAGTTATAGATTTTTTGCAGCGTTTTAGCTCAGTGTTTTATATTTCGCTGAATTTAGTCACTTCAGACAATAAACTGCATCTTCTCTGAGCTCTGGTAAAAACATGAACTGCAGTGAATAAACAGAACGAAACACTTAAGTCGTTAGTTTGCATCTGTAATGAGTGAGACAAGTTATTAATTCAAACTTGTATGGCTTAAATCTGATCAAATTGCCAAAAAATAACCAAAGATTTCCCAGTTGTACAGAGAAAAAGTAACACGAGGAATATTGACCTCACAGATAAAGAGTTCCCTCTTTCATTTATAGAACGATAAGTGGATGTAATGGACTTTCTTGTTAGACTTATGACCAAATCTCTCAAAACTATTCCATATCTCTGTGTATTTGATCCAAACTGCACTCACAGGATGACACCAACAGGGGGAGCTCATGCAAAAATCACTATTTATGAGTTTGTGTTTTTATTTCACTTTTGACTGATATTTTTGTTTGTTTCTGGTGTTTTTCTCTCTCAGATTCGTGCAGACGTCATGCTGTCCCTCTGTGAGTAACTTCAGATGTGGAGGAGGTCGAAGGTCAAAGTCCAAATGAAATGAACAGATAAAGAAATAAAACGGAGGGGATTAAACCGGTGTAGAAGCAGGAGATACTTGTTTTAAAAGACATTTCATATTTTTAGAAATGCACAGCTGAGAAAGTAAATGTTGGTTTATGTAGAGCCAAATAAAAATATAGGAAAACTAAATGTTATTAAGATAGATAGATAGATAGTCCCTGTTAGTCCTGGTTTGAGTCCAGTTTTGTTCTGCTGGTAGATATAATTTGGTCCAGTTATAGTCCTGGTTTAATCCTGGTTTAGTTCTTGTTTAGACCTGGTTTAGTCCTGGTTTAGTCCTGGTTCAGTCCTGGTGTAGTCCTTGTTCAGTCCTAGTTTAGTCCTAGTTTAGTCCTGGTTCAGTCCTGGTCTACTTCTGGTTTACTTCTCGTTTAGTCCTGGTTTAGTCCTGGTTCAGCCCTAGTTTAGTCCTGGTTCAGGGTTTAGTCCTGGCTTGGACCTGGTTTAGTCCTGGTTCTGTCCTGGGTTAGTCCAGTAATAGTCCTGGTTCAGTCCTGATTAAGTCCTGGTTAAGTCCTTGTTAAATCCTGGTTTAGACCAGGTTAAGTTCTGCTAGTATACCTGATTTGGTCCAGTTATAGTCCTGGTTTAGTCCTGGCTTAGTCCTGGTTTAGTCCTGGTTCAGAGTTTTGTCCTGGTTTTGTCCTGGTTTAGTCCTGGTTTAGTCCTGGTTTAGTCCTGGTGTAGTCCTGGCATAGTCCTGGTTTAGTCCTGGTTCAGGGTTTAATCCTGGTTCAGTCCTGGTTCAGTACTGGTTTAGTCCTGGTCTGGTCCAGGATTAGTTCTGAATACAGTCCCAATTTTGATGTGGTCTGTGTGCAAGTGTGAACGCACCCACAGATTGCCTGACCACTACCTGCTCGTCTCCATGGAGATGGTGTGCCATTGCCTGAAATGTTCCACAGTATGGCATTAACAGATCCGTTTTGCACTTGTCAGATTTAACATGTGTTTGTCATATTCAAACACATTGATCCAGAGCATTATTACTGTGAACAGGACTATACTTCGCCCGGTAGCGTTACCTGCGTCTCTCCATCTACATAGATAAGGTAATGCCATACTGTGGGACATTCCTGACAAAGTAATAACATCTCCATGGAGACAAGCAGGTGACGGACCCTTCCCCAGAAAAGTTAAGTAGTGCATCTTTAATCCTGAAGGAAGTAACATTTCCATTCAACAAATCTCATACCTCAATTTCAAAATGCACAAAAATGTAACACAATTTCAGTAGCACTTTGGGCTTATTTTACCTTAAATATTCCATATTTTTTCCTATATTTTTGTGTAAAGTGTCATGTGGCAACCTTTGTTGTTGTTTTCAAAGGTTTCAAGAACGAACCTCCAAAGGTTTTCAGAAAGGGCAAACCCATCGGTGAGTGACGCGTCACAGTCGGTCTATGGGAGGTCCACTGTTTGTGACAGAAACATTTAAAGAGAACAGGCCTAAAGTTCAGCCTCTTCTCTGTCACTTTAAATAAACTAAAGTCAAACTGATTTTTTTCACACCAGCTTCAGAAAATGGAGCCATTATTGAAGCCCAAAGATGTGATGAAAACAGTGAATCTCCCATAGATAGTAAAAGCCAAAAGTACAATCTATCAACTTTGACAGATTTAACTCTGGATCAGACCTGAACGACTGACGGACTACACAGACACTCTCCCAGGCCCCGCCCCCGTCTGAAACAATTACATCATCAAACTCTAGAAAGTCAACACAGTAGTCGTTGCTTTTTAAAACAGACTAAATTCACATTTCTTCCTCCAAAGTGTCGCGTCTGCTCCAAACCACATGTTTTACTAACTGAGGGTTGGCTGTGGCCCTCTGAAGCTGATCTCTGACTGTTACACAGGACTTATTCAGAAGCTGACCTCTGACTGTTATACAGGACTGAAACTCCATTAAAACTTCAATATTAATCAAACGTCACATTACATTTTTTTTTTTTTATGTCAACAGATGATGAAATGAACAATGAAACAGAGCGTCCGGACTGTGAGTACAAACACTGCTTCAACTCCTGAAACGTTCAGGCTTAAAGCGGGGGTATTCTGCAAAATCGATTTTTTTTTTTTACCTTTCTCCCACATTCTAACGCTGTTCTCTCATCAAAAACAAGAAGAGGTTTTAGATGTTGTCCATGCATGTTTAAGTAATCTAGAGATCTCTTCCTCGTCCTATTCAAACCATCCTTAGTACGATCCTGTACGAGGCTCCGCCCACAAGCTTACATCACTCATGCTCCCACATGACAATTGTTCATAAATATACAAAGACATGATACAAAACTGTACACAACAACTTGACAAACCTGATGTGATATGCAGTAGTGTCATTAGTGGGATGCAGCTGATTGTGTTGTGACAGTGCTCTGAAGGGCGAGGGACTTAGCACAGAGAGTAAAGGGAGGGGAGAGGCATCAAAAACGAAAGTGAAACTTATTAAACATGTCAATACGTTGTTTTGGGTGAATATAACATTTTCAAAACAAAACATAGTGATCTAAATATGGTAAGTGTTAGAGTTAATGCCTTATAGAAGTCAAATACCCCCTCTTTAAAACCCCATAGAAGTCAAATATGCTGCGGAACATTTCATCTGCTAATTTGACTGAAGCACAAACATTTATTACATTATTGTTCATGATAAGTCTCACCTCTCCATATATCTGACCTGTAACCTTCACAGTGTCTCCGTTTACCAAAAGCACTGATTGAGTCTTCTCTCATTCACAGTCTGAAGATGGAAATGAAGCTCATCTCCATGGAAACAGTCCAAAAAGTGTTAAAGTGTTGTTTCAGATGTTTGGATCGCTCTATTTTACTCCCGTTCTACTAAAATGTGACAAAATGAAATAAAAATGACACAAACTGTCTCTGTTTTCTTTCTTGTATTTGTGCAAAGGAGCAAATACTCAAGTACATTTGTCCACGTACAAAATACATTTAAGTAACACCACTGTGCTTTTCACACCCCACACTTTTACTCCTACTTCAGTCATGTTTTTACTGAACAAACAGTGCTCTTACTTGAATAATATTTAGTACAGTCTAATAGTACTCTTACTCGAGTATATATACTGAACAGTGTAACAGTACTTGAGTAACATTTAGTACAGTGTAACAGTACCCTTACTCAAGTGTTATATTGTACAGTCTAACAGTACTCTTACTCAAGTGTTATATTGTACAGTGTAACAGTACTTTTACTCATGTACTGACTCATGACTGGTCACCCTGGTTAAGCAAAATATGTGTCAGCAATTGGAGCAAGAGACAACAAGGATGCTTGTCACAGCCTGATAAGACTGTACAACATGCCAAGAGGCCTGCCTGGCCTGTGCACCTACGAAGAGGCGCTAAGTCTAAACCATGGTTGCCTCCCACTATAGTATGCGTATAAAAACTCATTGTAAAAGTGTAAACATTCAGTCTCTGCCTGGGAATGTCAGTTGCACAGATTACGTGTACAAGTATTGTTCCTCACTGGTTGGTGAAGTAAATTCTTATTTGAATTTCATCTCTGGGTCAAGGTTAATCATTGTCTTAGCAGAAACTAATGAACACGAGAGGAAAAGGCTGAATTCCTCAACAATAGCAGACAGATCTAAAAAGACATGGAAAAAAAGACAAATGATCAGACAGAGCAACATCCACTACATTGACATTTGAAATATTTACTCCTTTTGTAATGAGTAGGTCCAGAGTGTGTCCTCTGTTGTGGGTGGGCTCGCTGACATGCTGAGTCAGACCAAAGGTTTCAAGGACAGAACTGAGCTCTTTAGTGTCCTGAGACAGCAAAGGCCCTGTGTGTCCTAGCTCTTGTTGATAACAGCTCTGGGGGAAGGCAGGGAAGGACGAGCAGGGGGCATTTTGGGGGAGGGACCAGGTGAGGTCCGAGGAGGCGGAGCAGGGGGGAGTTTGGGTGAGGGACCAGGTGAGGTCCGAGGAGGCGGAGCAGGGGGGAGTTTGGGTGAGGGACCAGGTGAGGTCCGAGGAGGCGGGGCAGGGGGGAGTTTGGGTGAAAGACAAGGGGGGAAAGGTGAGTATGGGGAAGAGTTCAGTATAGTTGATGCCAGAACTCTTGATCGCGCTGTATTAGGCGTGTTGGGGAGCCATCTTAATTCCTGATCTGATGAGGCTTTCTTAACAGTACTCTTATTTGAGCAGAATAGTGTACCGTGTAACAGTACTCTTCCTCAAGTAGTATACTGTACAGAAGGGGTGTCAAACACATTTTCACCGAGGGCCACATCAGCAAAATGGCTCCCCTCAATGGGCCAGATGTAAAATATAACAACTTTTTTAACTTGTTAATGAACTGTTTCTGTATTTATTACTTATCCAAGATACAAATATTGCAGATGCGTTTGCCAAGATGTAAAAATACAGCTCTATAACTGCGTATCTCCTGAAAAAATGACATTTTAAGACCATCATACTTTTTAATTTTGTCCTGTCGAAGATGTGGAGGCCAGATTTGGCCAAAACAAGCCGACATTTTAGTCTTATCCATAAAATCTTTGACATAAGAATGGCCCAGTCTGAGAAACACCATCAAAAGAAGTCAGACTTTTCAGACAAGAGAAACTAAACCGGTCCCACTTTGCACAATTGCAATGTTCAGTTTGTCTTGTTTAAATGCTGCTAGTTACTAACATAAAGATATTTAACTAAAGACTTACCTTTCTGGAAGGCATCTGGATTTCTCACATTTTTTAGCTTTATTGTGACAAAAAAGTGACTTCGTTTTCAAAGAACATACAATAGAAAGGGTACATGGCATTTGGAGGTGTAAACTTGGCGTTTGGGGGTGTAACGCCTCTGTATATATATATATATATATATATATATATATATATATATATATATATATATATATATATATATATATATATATATATATATATATATATTTGTTTGTTTGTTTGTTTGTTTATTATTTAATGAAGGGACAATGCATAATAATGAACAGAGGCATGAGGAACGAATCCCACACCTGTAAATATGCAGGATTATAGCCAGTGCTAATTTTCATCCTTTGTCCCTGCTAGAAAAAAAAAAAAAGAAACAAACCACCCAGCCACACCACAGCTTATAAAAACAATACGTACAAAATACAAACCCTCTTTCATATCTTAAAACTCCATAGACCATCCATAGACCACTGCCCTCAGATCACCAGATCTCACAAACTTACAGTACATACATTCACAATACAGTCCACTCATACACCACATCTACCTATAATCACAGCCTACACCCCAATAAGCTAAACATTATACATTCATGAAAAAATACATTTCAATACTATACAACTTACATTACAATTCTATATACAGTACATGTACAACAATGTCTTGTGCAGACAAAAACACAGCATTACCACTAAAATCCATTCAAGTTAGTGATTATGTGGACAAGTTTGACTGTCTAACAGCCATGACTTGAGTTGTTCTGAAAATGAGCTGAGAGTGGGCAGCTCACGTATTGTTACTGGGATAGTATTCCAAGTTTGTGAAGCTCGAAAAGAGAAAACATTCTGTCCAAAAGTGCTTTTTCTAGATGGAATCATACAGTCACCTCTGGAACCTGCTCTTGTAGATCTAATTTGACGTTTTTTGACAAACTCTTGCAGAACTGTAGGAGCCAACCCGTGCAGAATCTTATACACAAGTGTGCAGTCTGCCAGTTTGATCATATTGTCATAACCTAATATGTTATGTTGTTTTAGAATTAAACAGTGATGATATGACTTTGGTTTTTTGTCTAAAATTTTTAGGGCCTGTTTATAAACCATTTCAACAGGTTTCAGAGAGGTCTTACATGCTGAAGTCCAGCTTGTCATACAGTACATCATATGAGGGACAATCATTGCATTAAAGTATAGTTTAGAAGCATTCAGTGTTAAATTAGCTCTAATGTCTAAAATTTGACAGATTAAATTTCATTTTATTAACTATTTTTTTAACATGCTGTTTGAAGTTAAGTTTTGAGTCAATCATTACTCCAAGATATTTAAATTCATTAACTGTTTCAATTATTGTTCCATTTATCAATACAGGAGGATTATCATCATAAACGGCATTCTTAGAAAAAAACATACAAACCGTTTTAGATACATTCAATACTAGCTGTGACCTCTGTAACCATTCTGAAACCTTGTTCATGGCAGATGATAGTTCCTGAGCTGCAAGAGTTTTATTTTTTGCATGAACATAAATAATTGCATCATCTGCATATAACTGACACTGTACATTGGATGGACAACTGTGTGGAAAGTCATTAATGTAAAGGCAAAATAATAACGGAGATAGAGCTGAGCCTTGAGGAAGGCCAAGCTGGTTTTTACAGGTTGCAGATGCTGAGTTATTCACTCTAACAAATTGTCTTCTGTGTGTTAAATATGATTTCATCCATTGCACAGTGCTTGAGGATAGGTTAAAATAAGATAATTTATCCAGCAGAATTTGACAATTGACCGTATCGAACGCTTTCTTGAGGTCTAGGAACACTGCTCCAATAACGCCTCCTCTGTCAATGTTCAGTTTTAATTTTTCCAAAAGAAAGCATATGGCTGTTTCTGTAGAGTAGTGTTTTCTGAAACCAAATTGCATTTCATGTAGATTAGACGAGCTATAGTTTAAATGTCTTGTAAGTTGTTCTGTTACACACTTTTCCAGTATTTTGGATACTGTGGGCAGGATGCTTATGGGTCTGTAGTTACTTGTTTCAGTAGGGTCTCCAGATTTGAAGATAGGTGTAATTGCTGATATCTTCCAAAAATCTGGGAAAGTACTTGAATTTATTGATTCATTTATAATACGGGTAATAGGCGATACGAGAAAGTATTTATGAGTTTTAATAAACATTGTACTCAGTCCAAATGCATCATTGGCTTTTGAATTTTTTAGGCCACAGATTATCCTTTCGATCTGTACATGTGATACAGGGTTCAGTTCAAATGCTGGTTTGTTGATGATGTCAGGCATTTTAATAGGGCTATCTGCGCAAGGAGTTCCCTCTGGTGTCAGGTTCTTAACAGAGTTCAAGAAATATGTGTTGAAAGCATTTGCCATTGTTGATGGGTCACTGGACAGTTCGTTGTTTACTTTTATTTCACTGATGTTATTTGATGCGAAGTGTCCAGTGAGTTTCCTTATGTGTGTCCATACTTCTTTTATATTACATTTGGCATTTTTTATAGCGTTAATAAAGAAATTTGCCTTGGCATATCTGATTTCAGCAGTAACTTTATTTCTAAATGAGGTAAAAATGTGTCTATCTATAGTTAATTTGGTTTTCATGAATGTCTTAAGTGCGCGATCGCGCTGTTTCATTAGTGCCCAAATTCCTTCGTTTAACCAAGGAAGATGTTTTTTCTGGGGTCTAACTTTAATTTTTCTCTGAAATGCATGCATTGTCTCTTGAATTACATTAGTAAATACTTTACAGTTTTCGTCTAAATGGTCATGTGATAAGTGCTCATCCCTATTTATTTCACTCATTGCTTTTTCTAAATTGTTCATTTCACTTTTGGGAATTTTTAGCTGTTCTGCTGGTTTAATAAAAGGACGAACATTTCTCTTTTTTGATAATTTTCTTGCCAAAAGAATTAGATTATGGTGTGACAGCCCAGTGATCATGTTATAGGTTTTATAAATTCTGTTCTGTTTATTAGAAAATGCTAAATCAATACATGTTTCAGTAGTTTTACTTATCCTAGTTGGCCCTTGTATAAGTTGAGTTAGGTCATGACTATTTGCAATAGATTTGAGCTTTTTGCAGTTTGCTTTATCAAGCCAATTTATGTTAAAATCGCCAAGTAAAATTATTTCCCTTTTCCAGTTGCACTCTTTAAGAATAGCTTCTAATTCCTTTTTTTTGTGATCAAATTTTTTTTATTGTTTACATAATAACAGCAAAAACACAATACCCCCCCCCCCCCAAAAAAAAACAAACAAAACAAAAACAAAAACAAAACAAAACAAAGCAAAAACAAAAAAACAAAACATCCCGAGCTCATGGTGATATCCTACCCCCCCTCCCTGGGCTCCATATGTACAAGATAAAAAACAAAACAAAACAATATGTATATGCATGCACATTATATATGTATTCCTATACCCCTATACATTACTATACTTATATTTACATATACACTTACACACACACACACACATATATATATATATATATATATATATATATATATATATATATATATATATATATATATATATATATATATATATATATATATATATATATATATATATATATATATATATATATATATATATATATATATATATATATATATATACATACATACATACATACACACAGACTTGATTATTTAAGATTATTTAAGATTATCCAGCTCCAATAAGGTTTTACTCCATAATGAGATAGTTTTTGTTTTGGCTCCAACCCTGCCAGTAAAATCTTTTTGTGAAAAAAGGACCAATTTGATAACATCGAAAAATCATTAATCAAAAAGATAAGTGGGGTAAAACAAAAATCTTTGTTTAACATTTTAACTAAATAGGAATGTACAGTTTTCCAAAATATATTGACGTCTTTACAATCCCAAAACATGTGGATAAAAGTACCAATCACATTCTCTGAACATTTATCACAATATGGAGAAGAAGTGAGCTTCATCAGGTATCGCTTTTTAGGGGTTAAATAAGTTCTATGTAAAAAGTTGAAATGTAGTACCTGATGGTTTGGATTTTTTGATGAGTAAGTAACTGTATTCCATATTCTTTTCCAGTTGTCATTCTCCATTGCTGCATCCAAATCCTTACTCCACACGTTTTCAATTTTCAATGGTTTATAATTTGCAATCAATAATAAATTATATATTTGTGTAACAAAGCTCTTTTTTCTATTTAATATATGGTGTAATTTGTGTGTGGTAAGGGGTTCAGTCCATGGAACCCCATAGGCTCATGGAGGATCTCAACTGCAGGTACACAAAAAAAGAAGATGCTGGCAGGTTAAAGACGGCACGTAGATCACTAAAAGGGAAAAGCCCAGAATCACCAAACATGTCTCCTAATACATGAATCCCTTTCTCTTCCCATTGTGAAAAAGCAAATGGTTTGGCCCCAGATAGTAATGAATAGTTGTGGAAAAGTGGACTGTTCTTATGCCATTTTTGTATGCTTTTAGATTCTTTTTCCACGTATCTCCAGACTGCTAATAAATTAGTAATTATTGGGCCAAAACGAGTCTTTGCTCGTTTAAGTGGGATAGCAGAGTAAATTAGGTCCTTTAATCTATGAGGGTGAACTAGATTTTCTTCTATGCATTTCCATGCAGTGTCACTCGTTGGGCAGAACCATGAAGACAGTGGACGTAAAACAAAAGACCAGTAATAGTATTTGAAATTGGGCACTGAAAGGCCTCCTGAAGATTTGTGCTGCTGTAACGTAGCTAAAGAGACACGTGGTCGGTTTCCTTTCCATAAATATTTTGAAATCAGAGAGTGAAGCCTTTCAAAATACCTGGGCGGTGGAGAGAGGGGAAGCATTGCAAAATAAAAAAGTATACGTGGTAATATATCTGTTTTAATAATAGAAATTTGAGTTTGCAAAGTAGTAGGGAAATTATCCCATCGTTTTTATTATTTTAAATCACCGGAGTGCTTCTTCGAAAAGCCTCAGGTAGGAAGACAGTCGTACAACTACACTTTCAATCTTTCCTCTTATTTTCAGGACTACATTGTCAGTTTTAGAGTAATGCACTCAGTTCTGCATTGATAATTTCACATTGAAATGTTTATAAAGCCTTTTGGTATTTTATTTTTATAAAAAAAAAAAATACAGCAGTTGTCAATATCAATAATCCATCCATTCATTTTCTTCCGCTTATCCAGGGCCGGGTCGCGGGGGCAGCAGTCTAAGCAGGGACTCCCAGACTTCCCCACCCCGGACACGTCCTCCAGCTCCTCCGGTGGGACCCCAAGGCGTTCCCAGGCCAGCCGAGAGACATAGTCCCTCCAGCGTGTCCTGGGGTCTTCCCCAGGGCCTCCTCCCGGTGGGGCATGCCCAAAACACCTCCCTAGGGAGGCGTCCAGGAGGCATCCTGAGCAGATGCCCGAGCCACCTCAACTGGTTCCTCTCAACGTGTAGGAGCAGCGGCTCTACTCCGAGCTCCTCCCGTGTGACCGAGCTCCTCACCCTATCCGTAAGGGTGCGCCCGGCCACTCTGCGGAGGAAGCCCATTTCAGCCGCTTGTATCCGCGACCTTGTCCTTTCGGTCATTACCCAGAGCTCATGACCATAGGTGAGGGTAGGAACGTAGATTGACCGGTAAATCGAGAGCTTTGCCTTTGGGCTCAGCTCCTCCTTCACCACAACGGACCGATACAGCGACCGCATCACTGCAGACGCTGCACCGATCCGCCTGTCAATCTCCCGCTCCATCCTTCCCTCACTCGTGAACAAGACCCCAAGATACTTGAACTCCTCCACTTGGGGCAGAGACTCACCACCCACCCGGAGAGAGCAAACCACCTTTTCCGGTCGAGAACCATGGCCTCGGATTTGGAGGAGCTGATTCTCATCCCAGCCACTTCACACTCGGCTTCTTCGAGCCAGGACCTGCAACAGGCACTGGGGCGGTTTGCAGCCATCAGGACAACATCATCTGCAAACAGTAGATGAAATCCTGTGGTTCCCAAACCAGACCCCCTCCTGCCCCTGGCTGCGCCTAGAAATTCTGTCCATAAATATAATGAACAGAACCGGTGACAAAGGGCAGCCCTGGCAGAGTCCAACATGCACCGGGAACAGGTCTGACTTACTGCCGGCAATGCGAACACAGCTCCTGCTCCGGTCATACAGGGACCGGACAGCCCTTAGCAAAGAGCCCCGGACCCCATACTCCCAGAGCACCCCCCAAAGGACACCACGAGGGACACGGTCGAATGCCTTCTCCAGATCCACAAAACACATGTGGTCTGGTTGGGCATACTCCCATGAGCCCTCGAGGACCCGATGGAGAGTATAGAGCTGGTATCAATATCAATAATTTATATGCAAATGATTTATGTCAATGCTAATAATTTGTCAATCATTATTTATTTACAACATTCATTTTGGTGCTTTATTGTGTTTTGCACAGCAGTAAATTCATTCTTGTACCATTTAGTGCAACACTGCTTTTATTTTAATAGTACATTCATCAACATGTGAATTTAAAACAAATTCATTTGTGAATTGATTTTCTAATGAATTAGTAGCACCTTGAACAGGCAATCAAACAGTGTTTGAACACGTCTTGAGGAGATCCTCAGCATGTCCTTATGGGGCAGGGAGATTGTTACAGGGCCTATTAGGAATTAGTTATTGTGAGGAATAGTCACTTTAAAACAACAAAAATATTTGTTTGAAAAGTTGTAAACAAAGATTAAGCTATTCAAAGTACATTTCAATTCAAAGTTAGCATTTTAGAGAAAACTGAAATAGAAATTGTGAAACTAATACAATATATACTGTTCATATTCTTTTCGAAACATGTTAAAATGTTTCACTATTTAGAGAATTTGTAGTTAACATAAAGAACTAACTTATGATTTATTGTGCTCTGTATCAACTGAATTGCCCTGCAACCAGCTGATATACATAATACAGCATTACAGATCTGAGGAGTAGATTTTACTTTATGAAATATATTTGTTAGTGACTGGGGGAAAAAAAAAACCTACTATGGCACATTTTTGTCATCAAATAGGAACACATCACAACTCAACTAAATAGACGTTCGCACCAAGACATTCAGATTGCAGTGGATCCACTACAGATCTCAGTCCTTCAAACTCATGTGGTTCAACTGGATTTTGAACATGAGGTACTTGTATGCCTGTCTCGCTTGAAAGGCCGTTACTATCCCAATATGTGTTGGATTTGTAGAACCTAGAATACACAACCACACCAAATTGTAATGAATTAATAAAAAAAAAAAAAAAAAAAATTATGTCTGAATGAAGATAGCCAGCCAAACCTCAAACTGGTAGTATTGTCCTAGATGCAACAGCTGATTTGGTGAGCAATTTCCCCCTGTAGAAAGGGAATGGCAATCCCACCCATCCCTGAATACATCCAGATGAGCTTGAATGAGTAGGACAAGGGCATAATAACAGCAAAACAGGTGTAGACTGTTGGATATATCAAGATTCCCTTCCTCTTCAAGCTGGTGCAGGACATCATAGAAGCGGCTTGTAATTGCTGTGAACACATCTCGCCACAAACTTTCAATCCTGTAACAAAAAGCAACAAGTAGCATATTCCATTGCTCCTAACTCCGCTCAAAGCCTGAGATTTTGACTTATCAGTTCCCCACAAATACAACTAGAATAAACTTCTTGACTTCATGAAGGTGTACTACAGCCCTGTCGCAAATAAAGATCAACAATCAGAAAAATGTGCACAAACCCATCTACATCTGATGGGCTGGGGCAGAGGTGTGAAAACACTAATGAGCCTCTGCAAGGGTAGAAGTGAGGACATGCAGCTGTGTGGAGGGAGAGGCAGGTGACTGATCAAATCTCAAGAAGTGAGGTATCATATCATTCACTCCTTCCATCTGGACAATGAAATGAAATTGTCCAGATGGAAGAAGACCATCTGCGTGTTTTACCTTTGGTTGTGAACACTTGCCTGCAGTGTAGCTACTTCTCCCTGTTCCTTGGACAGAAAACATCAAATGAGCATTCTCCACTCCATGGTCTGCTCTGACCCTACAAAAGACAGTACACATTATGTATGTAATACGGCTATAGGTTAATTCTTTGGTTTTTCCTTGTCTTCACACATTTTTCGGGTTTTCTGCTTAAAGAAAAAATACAGAAAAACTATATAGGCTACAGACAATTTATGACTCTCAATCCAGCATTGCTCTTAAAACAGTGTCCAGACTGAGCGAGACTGCTCTAAGAGACTCTGCTGCGAGTCCGCTTTTTTTTTTTTTTTTTTGCTTTCTTGAATTTGGATTCAAAATTGAAAAAAAAAAATACATGTACATTGACAGAGTATAGGCTTCTTTTCTTTCTAGCTTGAGGATTTGACCTATTGTGCTTGCTTTAAGTTAATGGAGAAACATGCAAACTCACACAAAAAGGCCTGGTGACCTGGGAGTCAAGCACAAACTGGCACCTGTGGAAGGGTTAGGTTGGCAAAGTCAAAAGCAGACACAGTGACCTACCTACTTGGTCACCTGAATCTTGCACAGAGAAGAGGTAGATTTTACACTGAAGCAACCCTCTCCATTTGTCCACGCTGGGGACTGGCACAAAGGGGACACACAGCGCCCCTTTGTGGCTGGATTAAACCCACCTCCCAGTGCTTCTGCAAGGTTAGTGAGTGATATTAGTAGTGTTAGTAGTTAGTCAGAACATGCAGAGAAAATGCAATGAAAGAGGGGCTGTTAGTCAAAATATAGTACACAAAATCTGCAAAGAACATTCATACACGAGTTTC